>NC_143553.1:38981363-39284393 GCF_054136105.1 Typopeltis vanoorti
GGCTGATAGTATCAGCCTGACCAAAGATTATTGGGATCACAGAGACCTGGTTGACAGAAGAGGATATAATAACAGGAATAGAAGTTGCTGGGTACAGCATTTTTCGGCAGGGTAGGAAGGGAATGTGTGGTGGTGGAGTACTGCTTATGGTAAGTGATGACCTATGTCCTCTAAGAGTGGAGACTTTGGAAGGCTGTGACACTGATTTTCTAATCATATGATGTGAGGTGGAGGTGGGCAAGACAGGATATTTAGTGGGGTGCTGCTACAGACCAAGGAGCACAGAGGGTGGGGACCAGGAGATGTTGACACAGTTGAGCGTGGCAAGTGCAAGAACAATGATTGTTATGGGAGATTTTAACTGTGTGTGTGTTATGATCCATCGAGTCATTTCCAACTCCTGGCAACTCCACGAACATACACTCTCCATTCCGATCTTTCCCTGACCATGTCTTTCAGATTCTCCAAGCACACTCCAGTTGCTTCTTTAACTCCATCCATCCATCTAATTATTGGTCTTCCACTTCTCCTGCTTCCATCAACTTTAGCAAGCATCATCATCTTCTCCAGACTGTCGTTTGCTCGCATAATATGTCCGAGGTATGACAATTTTTGCTTGATGATCATGGGATAGCTTCAAGGGAGCAATCTGGCTTTATTCTGTCTATTACTGATTTATTGGTTTGCTTTGCAGTCCATGGTATTCTTAGTAAGGGTCTCCAAACCCATAATTCAAATGCATCAATCTTCCTTTTTTCACTCTTTCACATCCATACAGCACCACAGGGAATAGAATACCATTGCTTTCACGATTCTGTTTTTTGTTGTGAGGCTAGTATCTTTAAAGATCTTGCTTAAATTTGTCATTGCTTTTTTTGCCGAGTAATAATCTTCTTCGGTACAATAACCATCTTTATCAATTCGAGATCCTAGGAACACAAAATTGTTAACTGCTTCCATTTTCTCCCCATCTACTTCAAAATCATTAAGTTCACATATTGCCATAACTTTTGTCTTTTTGAGGTTAAGTTTAAGACCATATTTAGCACTTTCTTCTTTAACTTTCATAATAAGTTCCTTCAAATCTTCTTTGCATTCTGCTAGCAAGGTGGTATCATCTACATACCTCAAATTATTAATATTTTTTCCACCAATTTTAATTCCAACTGAAGACTCCTCCATCCCTGTCATTCTTAAAATATATTCGCTGTACAAGTTAAACAGGTACGGAGATAGCACCCCTTTAACTATTGTGAAATACTCAGTTTCTCCAAGATCTGTTTGGACAGTAGCTTCTTGTTCATAATAAAGATTCCTCAGAAGGATAATGAAATGCTCTGGGACTCCCATTGTTCTTAACACATTCCACAGTTTCACATGATCTACAGAGTCAAAAGCCTTGCTATAGTCAAGGAAACAAAGGTAGACATTCTTGTGATATTCCTGTGCTCTTTCTATTATCCATCTCATATTGGCAATTTGATCTCTTGTTCCTCTGGGTTTTTGAAATTCTGCCTGTTCATCTGGCATTTCTCTCTTCATGAATGGTTCTAGTCTTTTCTGAATGATCTTAAGTAAGACTTTACTTGCATGAGAAATCAATGCTATAGTTCTGTAATTTTTGCACTCTTTCATCACCTTTCTTCAATAAAGGGGCCATCCCTGGAAGTTACGAAAGGAAACTCTGAGCAAGAGGGTGAGGAGTGGTTTCTTTACATGGAGGATGGTTGAACCATGGAATGCATTGCCTGATGGAGTGGTGAGAGCGAGAACGGTCAACGCGTTTAAGGAGTGGTATGATAGACTTTGTGTTTCCTAGAAGGGACCTCCCTTCATGAGTCTTGATAGACTTTTGTTTCTTAGAAAGGACCTCCCACGATGAATCTTTTGACTCCATGGAGTCCTGAATAATAATAATAAGAAGAAGAATGTTCTGGCAATGAGGCTATTAGAATGGAATTATTAAGACAACTGTTGGGATTATGCAGCCACTGCTTCCTATGCCACACAATTCAGGTGTGATGTGGATGCTAAATCATCAGCACACAACTCAGGGTCTGGGTGTCATGCTTAGAAGAGCAACTACCATATTGTAATTTACTGAGAATCATCTTCTGATTTCTGCTTACGATGTCTTCATCAAATTCCTGACATACTCAGCTGTACAAGATATTATGATAGTACTACATTTAAAAGTTATGTGATTAGTAACTTCCTGGTATCTGTGAAGACTCCAGTATTATCAGATGTTATATTTCTATCTTCTGAGGTGCTTTTTTCCGTATCAAACCACCTAGATCAAATAAGATGCCAAGAAATTATATTGTTTAATCCTTTATCCAAGTGTAAACAAACAAAGTTTGCACTTAAAATGTTTTCATGGCTAGGCTACTTCTATAAAAAAGATAATAACGTCAGGCTTAGTATCCCATAATGCAAAGCATACATCCTTTTGGATGTGTATAATGCTGTGCATTATGGGAAGGGGCCACTACACAGACTGGTTTTGATATTTATTTGAGGTTTCATCAGTGGGAGCTAGACCCAGAAGTAATACCAAGATTGAAGTAATGCAGAAATCATATTTCCCATATACAAGTAGTGAAAGGTGTAACACCTTATTAATAAAATACTTTGGATTAGAGTATTGTTGGATGTTTTTTTCACTTGGTTATAAATTAAAGATGCCAAGAAATTATATTCTTGTTTAATCCTTTATCCAAGTGTAAGCGAACAGTCGCCATGCAAGGTATTGTCATAACTAGACTACTTGCATAAAGAAGCAAATGACTTCACATTAATTATGTTTGTATCCCATAATGCAAAGCACCCATTATTTTGGGATACTAAGGCAATTAATGTGAAGTCATAGCTTCTTTATGCAAGTGGCCTAGTCACGAAGATATTTCATGTGTAAACTTTGTTTGTTTGCACATTACTGGTACAATCAGTTAGTTGTTGAATATCTAGCTCCAAACGCACCGAATCAATTTCTTGACTTCCTCTTTCATTCTTCCTACCTATTTGTTTTAAATAGTCTTCCCCCACACACGCAATTTTTCCCAAGGACTACAATCTCCAACTGTTCAAAAAATATCAACAGATTTCTTTCTTCTTGATCACTTGCCCATACTCTGGCATGCTGTAGGTCTTCCAATCTTTCCTGTGCAGGATGGATATAAAAAATAAAAGGGGGGAGGGGGTAAAAATAAAAGATGGTGAAATAAATTCAGAAATAGACAAAAAGAATTTTCAGACAAAAAAAATTCAGAAAAAGACAAAAACAAACTGATAAGGTGGGAGCCAGGTGAATAAATCTATATGGAATAAGGGGAAAAATTAGCCAGGGCACAACAACAGCAGTTAAATTGAATACAAAACAGCATTCAACACAGTTTTAACTTATGAATCTGAAAGTAGTTGGTTTAAAAATAGTTGAGGACTCAAGACCCGATTAAAATGTTTATGTACGCTAATACCAGGAGCATTCAAAACAAGGGGGGAGGAGTTTTTGTCTTTGGTTAGTTCATCCTGGCCAAAGGTTATTGGCATTATTGTGACATGGCTGGAAGAAGAGGATATAATTATTGGGTATTGTTTCTGGGAAAATTCCCATGTTACTCCTCTAAGTAAATATTATTTTTATGACTATTTAACCTATTTTTGTTTAGGAGTGCACCTTTTATAATGCCATTGGCTTTTTACTCAAATTTTAGGGCATCACTGATGTTTTATATAGACAGATATATAGCCGTTTCGACAATGCATCGTCTTCGGAGCTCCCACTTCCACCACGAGCTCCAAAGACGACACACTGTCGAAACGGCTCATGTCCCATTAACTCCACCCCTGATCTTATCCCATCATATTCTTTCCATTATCCAAAATATTTCTATTTCCAGCCCCCTTTCAAAGTATTCTCTACTTGCCTTTAAAACTATAAAAAAAAAAAAAAAAACAGATTTTTCAAAAAGTTCACATACCCCTTGTCTCACCAATAATTCTCCCACATCTCTTTACCCCCCCCCCCCCCCCACACACACACTTTCCAACTCCTCTTCCTTTCAATCATAATTCCTTCCTTAAACAACAGATGAATGTATATCACCACATGCTGGGATGCCGCTGAAGAAGAAGACAGCCAGCAATATTATTATTATTATTATTACTACCCCAAGACCTCATGGAGTCAAAGACTCATCTGGGAGGTCCTTTTTTCACACACACAGCTCATCATACCGTGTTTTAAACACATTCAAACTCTTTGCAGACATCATATTCTCAGGCAAGGCATTCCAATCATTCACAACTCTGCACAAAAAAAACCTGCCATTCACTCCCCTACTCACACCCTCTTTATACAGTTTCCAGGGATGACCTCTGGTTCCCCCCTGATCTCCCACTATTCTCTGTAAAAACTTCTCCAGCATTGATCCTATAACAACCCCTGACCAACTTGTAGGTCTCTATCATATCTCCCCTCTTCCTCCTGTCCACCAGACTCTGCAAATTACATCTTCTCAATCTTTCCTCATACTCGACATTCCAGAGGTCAGAAACTACCTTAGTCAGTCTCCTTTGGACCCTTTCCGACATCTCTTCATCCTTCTGAAAACCTGGTGACCAAATCTGGGCATAATAGTCCATGTGTGGCCTAAAAAAAATATCCTACAAAAGTATATCTGAATTATTCCTCCTATATATTCTCCATATATCTGTCTATATAAAACATCAGTAATGCCCTAAAATTTGAGTAAAGAGCCCATGCATCATAAAAGGGCACTCCTAAACAAAAATAGGCTCAATAGCCATAAAAATAATATAATTAGTGGGATAGAATGTGAAGGATACAATGTGTTCAGGGAGAACAGAGTGAAAAAAATGTGGGTGGGGGAGTATTATTGATGATAGCGATTGAAATGCAACCAAACAGAGTAGAGGTTCAACTGCAGGACAGTGAAAATGGCACACATGAGGCTATCTGCATGAGATAGTGGGCAGCAGAACAAAATATACAGTTGGATGCTGCTATAGACCAGGGTATAGAAAAGATGATGGAGATAGTATGCATTGGCAAATAGACTCAATGAGTGGAGGACAGGTAATTATTATTATGGGGAATTTCAATTATGGGAACAAAGATTGGTAGGAAGAGAGGACATGTGGTCAGAAAGGACATGGAATTCATGCTGTTACTAAAATAATTACCTGAGACAACATGTGATCGAATATTCTAGGGGTTCTAGAGTGCTCATTCTAGTAATTGCACCTGAGAATTTGTCACAGAGGTGGCTTATATAGAGGGCTGATAAGTACGACGAGCTTAGAAAACTGCTTGGATCGGTGCCACGGCATGTAAAACTGTAAGGGATGTTGATATTGCATGAGAAGTAGTAAAAGAGTGAGGGAGGTAATGGTAGACTGCATATCTAGAGTCAGGAGAGTAAATCAAGTGGAAGTTAAATGGATGAATATCATCATTAAGCTGCAGCTGCAAAAAAAGAAATAATTATGGAGGGAATTTAAGAAAGTGACAAGCAGGCACATGAACAGTACAAGGCACAGGCCAGAATGGTAACTAGTGTGGTAAGAAAGGCAAAAGCAGAGGTATGGAAGGAAGTTAGCAGTGCAGGCTAAAGAAAATCCCAAAACAGTTCTTTCAATATGCTGCAAGTAAAAGAATGAATGTATATGGTAGAATGATTTTGAATGCTATTGGTAGGGAAGTAACTGAATCAGTCAAAATAGTAAAATTATTATTATTATTCAGGCCTCCATGGAGTCAAAAGATTCATCGTGGGAGGTCCTTCCTAAGAACATAAAGTCTGTCAAAATTCATCGAGGGGAGGTCCCCCCTTAAGAAACACAAAGTCAATCATACCACTCCATAAACTCATTGACCGTTCTCGCACTCACCACTCCATCAGGCAATGCATTCCATGGTTCAACCACCCTCCACGCAAAGAAACCACTCCTCACCTTCTTGCTCACAGTTTCCTTTCGTAACTTCCACGGATGGCCTCTTGTCATCACTCCTTCCTGCTGTTCAACCAAGTGAAAGAACTCCCCAGTGTCAACCCTGTAACCACCTCTCAACAGTTTAAAAGTCTCAATCATATCACCTCTCCTTCTTCTATCTGCCAAACTCTGCAGTCCACATTCCCTCAGCCGATTCTCATAACTATCCTTGTACAGTCCTGAGACCATCTTTGTCATCCGTCTTTGTATCTTTTCCACAGTTAATTTATCCCCTTCAAATCTTGGGGACCAAATCTGAGAACAGTAATCCAAGTGTGGTCTGATCAGAGACTTATACAACGGAATGATAACCCTGTTATCTCTGTAGGTCAGTGTCCTTCTCATAATTGCAGCAATCCTCTGTGTTACCTTCACCACCTTTGCAATATGTCCCCTAAATTTCAGGTTTCTATCAATCATCAACCCCAGATCTCTTGTCTCCCCCTACTTCCTCAAGTATAACTCCTCCCATAGAGAATGCAGCATCCCATCGATGTTTCCCAAACCTCAAGACCTTACATTTTGCTGCATTAAACTGACACCCCCATTCATTTGCCCATCTATCTAGCTTATTCAAATCCTCTTGCAGGGCTACCACATCTGCACTATTACTAATAATCCTTCCCTGCTTTGCATCATCTGCAAACAACTGAATATCCCCTTGCAATCCACTGGCAATGTCATTGATATAAAGGTTGAACAATATAGGTCCTAGTACTGAGCCCTGTGGGACCCCACTTGTAACCCTCTGCCTCAGTGAAACTGCTCCACCATACACAACTCTCTGATAACTATCAAACAGCCAATCCTGAATCCAGTTGACCAATCTGATATCCAGACTCATGTGCTGCAACTTAAATATCAGCTTATCATGTGGCACCCTGTCAAATGCTTTCGCTAAGTCTAAGAAAATTGCAGTATATGCCTTTCCCCTCATCTAATGTTCTTGTAATTTTATTATAAAAGGCTAGCATATTGCTAAAACAAGAGCGCCCTTTCACAAATCCATGTACACTCTCACAGATAACTTTACCCTCATCTGCCCAATGCTTTATACGGTCCCTCATTACTTTCTCCAAGATCTTAACTACTGATGACACACAGAGTGGCCTATAGATAGACACTTCCAGTCTGTTACCACCCTTATGCAATGGCATTATCTTACCTTCCTTCTATTCCCTGGGCACCTTTCCTGCAGCCAGACTTTCATTGAAAAGCCAGGTTAAAGGCCACTGTCAGTTCCCTAGCACATTCTCTCAAAACTTGTGGTGAAATATCATCCAGTCCCAAAGCTTTACTGACATCCAGAGTACTCAGTATCTGAAACACACTCTCCTCCTGTAACTCTAAACATTGAACCAGCCCTATCTCTCTAGCATTAAAACTGACTCCTCTAGGATGAAATACTCCAATAAAGTGTTCATTGAACAATTTCACTATGTCCTCTGCATCAGTCACTCTATTCCCATTTTTATCCCACAATATCATTCTTCCACAGTCATTTCTCCTCCTACTGGCCACATAGCTAAAAAAATTCCCTAGGATTTTCTTTGGATCTTAGGGCGAATCTCCTCTCATATTCCAGTTTCGCTTTCCTTACCACACTAGTCACCTTTCTGGCCTGTGTCTTATATTCTTCATGCATCTTCTCTTCACCTGTCTCTTTATATCTCTTCTATAGCCTCTTTTTCGCATGCAATTCATGTTTAATATTGTTTGTCATCCACTTTACTCCAAATTATGTCCTCTTCTTCACTCATGGTATACAACTTACCATTGCTGCTAACAAATATTCATTCACAATTTCCCACGCACTAATGATATCCCGGCCTTCCAATTCCTCCCTCCATGAAACTTCCCGAAGTTGACGTCTAAGACTATTATAATCACCTGCTTTATAATTCCACATAAGTTCCCGTCTCTTTGATACGCCTGCATGTCTATTCATTTTCCAAGTCAAAACCATATGGTCACTCCCTCCAACTGGTGTGAGAAATGTCATCTCAGTTATTATCAACTCTTCTGATGCTATAACCAAATTCAAAACTCTTGAACCTCTTGTTCCCTCTATTACATGTTGCCTAAGACATTTGTCCCTCGAGAATTCTAGAAATTCCATTCCCCTATTGCTACATGCATCTTCCTCTCTCCAATTTATACTACTGTAGTTAAAATCTCCCATAACAATCATTCTTCTTGCACTTGCCAAACTTAACTGTCTAAACATCTCCTGGTTCCCATCCTGTGTGCTCCTGGGTCTGTAGCAACACCCCACTAAATATCCTGTCTTGCCTACCCCTACCTCACACCATATGCTCTCAAAATCATTTGTCTCACTTTCTTCCAAAGCCTCCACTCTTAAAGGACATAGGTCATCACTTATCATAAGCAGTACCCCATCACCATGCTTTCTCCTCCTATCCTGACGAAAAATGCTGTACGCAGCAACTTCTATTCCTGTTATTATATCCCCTTCTGTCAACCACGTCTCAGTGATCCCAATAACCTTTGGCCAGGCTGATGCTATCTGCACCACCAATTCCTCTCCCTTATTCTGGATACTCCTGGCATTAGTATAAAGCATATAAATGCCAGTTTCTATACCCAGCATTATTCCTTCTAGACTCCACTGGGCTCAGTGTTACCTGATGTCTCCCTTCTCCCAAGTATCCATTCCCACAAGAGGCTACCCCTGCTATCATCCTCCCTGGGACACACTGACTCGTTCAGAACAGCAATCTCTCCAGATTGCTGTTCTGAAAATGTAAGCGGTCTCTCGCATACTTACTCACATACATATATTAAGTGAACACTTTGCAAGATATATCATCCAGATTGTGATATTGCAGGAATGAGAGAGCCAAAGACTTAGACGGGAACTGAAGTAAATGAAGGTGCATAACATATTACAGAACCCTAATGTGAATAGAGCTGTGGGATTGGTTGGTAAACCTGCTAGTGTTTTACGTGAAGTGGCAAGAGAATTGTTTCTCTTGCCACTTCACGTGAAATGACCATATTGTTTAATCTAAGTGTCGGCTCTGAGTTTGTTCTGAGGGGGTGGAAAGAGGGAAAAATAGTTTCATTGCATGAAGGAGGCTCCAAGACTTGCAAATTACTGACTGATTAGCATATCAGGAGTTGTCCAAGTATTGAAGAAATTGGTCAAGAGCAGAATACAGGAATGGGTAGATGGGATACTGTATAGGAGGCAGCATGGTTTTGTGAAGGGTAGGTGATGCTTCAGTAACTTGCTCAGGTTGTACAATACAATGACAGCTGAGTTGGATAAAGGTAATGGGTTTACAGCGATACTACTTGACTGTGCAAAGACCTTTGACAGGATATCTTATGGAATTCTAATCAGCAAATTACAGCACGTGGAGATGGATATAGGGTTGGAGAGATATCAGAGAGTAACTTGTTCAGGAGTAGAGTCAAAAAGATGACTAGTGGCATATTTCAGAGCACGCCAAATTAAACAGTAGCAGTCCTAGGACCGCTACTGTTTAATTTGTACATTAACAATATACAAACAATAGGAACAGATCTGAGAGGAACTGTTGTCCAGTTATTTGCTGATGCAAAGTTGGGTAGAACAATAGTTAATACAGATGATGTCAAAATTTTGCAGGATGATTTGGATTGGCAGACTGGGCAAAGGGGAATGGATGTCAGTTTAATGTGGTAAAGTAAAAGGTTATGCATTTTGAGGCAAAAAGATTACCAGCTATATACCACATTGGTGGAACTGTACTTCACAGACTTGGGAATGTTAGTGGATAGAGAGTTGAAGTTTAAGGGGTGGCTAATTTCATTTGGTTACTGAAGAATACTTTGACAAGCAGATTATTGTTTCTCTTTATTGAGCCTTGATAAGACCCCATCTTGACTACTGGGCACCAGGGTTACTTTGTGATGAGGAGGAGGTGGAGAGGATCCAGAGGTGAGTAACCAAGATGGTAGCAGGTGTATTGAATGAACCTTACAAGAACAGGTTGAAGATTTGTGGGTTACAGAAACTGGTTGATATGCAGAAAAGGTATGATATGATAGAGACATATCCAAGAGACATAAATTCTTCACTATGAATGCTGGTTACATGGTAACATTAAGCAAGTAACAATCGTTTTGACCTCTGTATTGCAGTCATCATCAGCTGCTACATGATGCTGCACTATGCAAAAGTAAGATGAATCTAAATGTTTGTTAATCACTTATCCTAGCCTGACCTCTGGTGAGGAAAAAAAAATGGAAGTACATTAAACAATTTCTAAAGTCCTTTCGCATTGAGATTTTCTTCTGTCTGGGGTTGTTCTGGTTGCTACATGGGTTGAAGATTGGTCCTCCACATTCTTGGAATAATTAATCCATTTTTGTTCAGATTTGGATGATGTTTCAGCATTTAACAAGCCTCTTTGAATTTTCTTTCAAACCAGATTTTAGTGCGGTGTAGGGACTTAGTGCCTTTCTAGTCAATTCTGTGGCATGTTTGGAGTGAATGGTCTGATAGGCCTGTTTTACCATAGTGGAGGTATTTAAAGTGACATTTGTGTTCATCGTTCCTAATTGGGATGGTGTGGCCTGTTTCTCCTATGTAAGGTAGGTTACAGGTACACTGAATTTTGTAAACCCCTGGGTGGGCAGGGTCCGCCGAGGTAGTAGCCCATAATAATAATAATATACAAACATAGATTGGAAGGACGAAAGGACATATGGGAGGAAGAAATGGAATTTATGCAGTTATTAACGAATAATTACCTGAAGCAGCAAAAAATAAAAATTTATGGAGGGAATTCAAGGAGAAAGGTGACCAGGCAGGCACATGAACAGTACAAAGCACAAGCCAGAAGAGCAATCAGTGTGATAAGAAAGGCAAAAGCAGAGTATGAAGGGGAATTAGCAGTACAGGCCAAATATAATCCTAAAGAGTTCTTTTGGTATGTTGCAAGTAAAAGGATGAATGTTCATGGTAGAATGATTTTAATTAATGCCAATGGTAGGTAGGTAACTGAATCAGGCAATAGTGGAATTACTAAGTGAACACTTTGCAAAAGCATAGCATCCAGGTGGGGGGATATTGTAGCAATAAACAGGCAATGGTTTATATGGACATTGAAGTAAATGAACTAGAGTTGCATAGCATTACAGAACTTTGATGTGAATAATACAGATATGGGATTAGATGGTATGAGGGTGGTCTGAAAAGTTCTCAGCCTAACAATTCTTCTTATTGTGCTATCTTCTATCGAAGGTCAGCGACCATCTTGGCAAACAAACTGCGGTCTTGTGTTAATCTGAGCAGTTGTGCACTGCTCTTTCCTCTCCACGTCTTGATGTTGTCAAACCATGATATTCTTTTTCTTCCTCTAGTTCCTTTGCCATCAATTCTTCCTACCAAAATAGTTTGTAGAAGTTGGTATTTGCTGTTTCTCATGATGTGGCCAAGATATGATGTTTTTCATTTCTTGATTATTTGTACAAGATGTTTAGCTTTGCCAATGGATTTGAAGACCTCTTCATTGGTAATTTTTTCTGTCCATGATATCTTTAGCATTCTTCTGTATAGCCACATCTCAAAGGCTTCGATTTTCTTGATGGTTGTCGCCTTCAATGTCCATGTTTCAACTCCATAGAGCAGAATAAACCACACGTAACATTTCAGCATTCGGCATCTGACTTCCATGTTTAGGTCTTTATTGCAGAATAGTGTTCTCATTTTCATGAAGGACTGCCGTGCAACTTCAATCCTTGTCTTTATATCTATTTCTGGATCCCACCGTTCATTAAGCCAACAACCAAGATATTTATATCTTGACACTTGATCAATATTTTTCCCATTGAGTGTCAGTTTCATTGAAGAGGCTGGATGTTTGCTGATGATCATGTATTTTGTCTTGTTGATGTTTATATTTATTCCCATTCTTTGGCTTTCTATGTATACTCTGTCAACGAGTTTTTGGAGATCCATAATGTTATCTGCAATTAGCACGGTGTCATATGCATATCGTAGGTTGTTAACAATCTTTCCATTTATTGTGATTCCCTCTGGACTGTCTTCCAATGCTTTTTTAAAGATTACCTCTGCGTATATGTTGAACAGGAGTGGTGAGAGCACACATCCTTGTCTCACTCCTCTTTTGATGTTAATATCACTGGTGGTAATGTTGTCTAATTGAACAGTAGCTGACTGATTCCAATACAGATTTGTTATTAGTCTTATGTCTTGTTCGTCTAGCCTTGTTTGTTGAAGGACTTCTATTAAGTTAGTGTGTCTGACTTTATCAAATGCTTTTTCAAAATCTATGAAACACATAAAGACAGATTTCTGTTTTTCTATGCATTTTTGTATCAATATTTGGGTATAGAAAAGGGCCTCTCTAGTACCAAAACCATTCCGAAAGCCGAATTGTGTTTCACTTAGAGTTTCTTCACTTTGAATTACTTTCAAAAATATTTTTAATGTTTGGCTCATTAGACTAATAAGTCGGAAGTCACCACAGGAATTCGCTTTGGGTTTCTTTGGGATAGTGATAAATGTAGATTTGAGCCAATCTGATGGAAATTCATCACTTTCATATATTTCATTAAATAGTTTTTCAAGAAGTTTGATGTTATCTGGTTCTATTAATTTTAAAAATTCTGTTTGCACACCATCTGGTCCACTGGCTTTTCCTGTTTTACTTGTTCGTATAGCATTCTCTATTTCGCATTTCATGATTGCTGGTCCTTGAATGTTATCTTTTATATTTTTAGGCTTCTGTCTAGTATCATTGAAAAGTTCTGTTACATATTTTATCCAAATCTGTGCTTTATTTTCTTCTTCTAGAACTATTTTTCCATTTTCGTCTCTTAGAGACACTATTTGCTTTTTCCTCAGTTTTCCGGAAATTTTGTTGATTTTCTTATACAGATTGAAATTATCATGTTTCTTCTGAAGCAGTTCAATTTCAGTACATAAATTTTTCATCCAATTTTCCTTGGCTTCTTTTATTTTTTTCTTGATGTTATGTGTTTCTGTATACCTGGCTAGGTCTTTGTTTTTGTACATTCTTCTTGTATCAATAAGAGAAAGAATCTCATCTGTCATCCATTCCTGTTGTTTTATATTGTTCACATAACCTACTTCTTCAATACTTGTTGTTATGATGGCATTCTTTAAGCTATTCCAAAGAGATTCCACACTTTTATTTTCTTCTATGTTAATCTGTTGTAATCGCAGGTTAAGCTGTGTCTTGGCACTTTTATTTATGTTCGGGTATTTCAGTTTTTCTACATCAATTTTCTTTTTCTTCTTTTGTGATTTTTTAGCTGATTTTAATCTAAGACGTACTTCTGCAACTATGGGATTGTGGTCTGATGAGATATCTGCTCCAGGATAAGTCTTTGCACTCTTTATACTACTGTGGAATCTTTTATTTATCAGTATATAATCAATTTGATTTCAGACAATGTTATATTGGTTATCTTGAGGCGATTTCCAAGTGTACAGTCTTCTGGGTGGAAGTTTAAACCAGGTATTTGCTATTGTTAGATCTTCTTCCTGACAGAACTGGACTAGGTGATCTCCTCTGTCATTTCTGGTGCCTAAGCCATGTTCGCCAACAATTTCTCCATCACCCCCTCTTCCTACTTTTGCATTGAAGTCACCCATCACTATGTTTATATCATGTTTCTTTGTTAGGTTTTTAATCTCTTTTAGGTGTTCATAAAACTCTTCAACATCTTCTTCACTTTTGTCAGCTGTGGGTGCATAAGCTTGGATGATATTTATGTTAACGGGGTTTCCCTTAAGTTGTAACAGCATTATCCTTTCAGAAAATGGAATCCAATTTAGTACTGATTTATTGATTTCTTCATCTACTATTACAGCTACACCATGTCGATGTTTGTTCTCATCATTCCCAGAGTAATACATTGTTGTATTATCTTGTTGACACTTTCCTGATCCTGGCCATCTTGTCTCGCAAATTCCCAAAATCCGGATGCCCAGCCTCTTCATTTCTCTTGTGGCATTTCTTAATTTGCCAGCTTCATACAGAGTTCTGACATTCCAAGTTGCAATTTTAAAAGTGGACCCATTTTGAGCCCGGAGATTCTTTGCACCCCTGTCCCATTTAAGGGACGCCGGGAACTTGGGGCCAATTGTAAGGGTTTGCTCGCCATGGTGGTTGTTCTGGAGATAAGGTAGAGCAGTAGTTTCTCCGTTTGCTTTCTGCTCCGCAGTATTACAGACGTACACAATATAATCATATTGCCATCTGCAAATCTCTGATCACAAGCTTTTCCGTCATCATTTGGCTTCAACCTTGTGTCAGTACTGACAATGCTGCTTCCCAATGTCAGGGGCAGTGACCCCAGCAGGTACTTATTTAATGGCGGCACTACTCGCCATGTCACCGAGTTGTCATTGGGCTTTGTGAGGTTTTAAGTGAGACAGAGTTGCCACTTCTGCTCCCCCACGCCCTGATAGCTCAGTCGCTGTTGGTCCACGGCTGCTTATTCGCCAGATTGCTCTGCTTATATTGCAGCTAGCCTCCATATCTGAAGGCTGTTCCCTGATCTGCCACCTGGGGATGCACCCGGTAGTAGTCAGCTCTGCCCCTCAGCCTAACAATGAAAAAACGAATTTATAATTTTTGAAAATTATTTTTATTTTTCAACATAATTTTCCTTAGGACTAATACATTTATTCCATTGATGCTTCTGCGCCATTATCCCATCCCTGTAGTGGTTCTCAATAAGATATACTAAATACCCCTCTACAACTGCAATCACCTCTTGATTTGAAGAAAAACGCTGACCAGCAAGGCAGAGATAGAAGTCAGAGGGAGCCAAATCTGGGGAATAGGGTGAATGTTCCAACAATTCATAGTGCAGATCCCATAATTTTCCCATTGCTAAAACACCTTTGTGGGCAGGTGCATTGCCCTGATGAAAGATGACTGTTTTCTTCTGCAAGCCGGATCTTTTTTCATCTAGTATGATTAAAAGATCAGAATAATATTCCCTAGTTATTGTTTTACCCTTTAACAAGATAATTAGTGAACAAAATGCCTTTAGCATCCCAAAACACTGATGCCATGACCTTTCCTGCTGATGGAACCGACTTTGTCTTCTTTGATGCTAAACAACCAGCTTCTGTCCACTGTTTGGATTCTGGTGTGTAATGGTGAATCCAAGTCTCATCCATAGTAATAAATCGATGCAAAAATTAGTTTTATTCTTGTTAAAACGCTCCAAGCACTGTTCAGAGATTTTTGATCTGCTGTGAGCAAGTGTGGCACCCATCTTCCACAAAGCTTTTTCATTTGCAATTCTTCATGGAAAATATATCCTACAAATTCTTTTGAAATGCCTATAATCTCAGCAATTTTATGCGCTTTGACTCTCCGGTCATCCAATACCATATCGTACACTTGATTTCTGTGTTGTTACACTTTTTGGACGTCTTTCACATTGGATCATCTTGAAGGCTGGTACGTCCACGTTTAAACTCAGCAGCCCATTTCTTAACTGTTGAGAACGAAGGAGAAGAGTGCCAATAAACTTTTATGAACATTGAATGAATTTCTTTTGGCATTAAACCTTCTTTTACAAAGACTTTTATAAATGCACAATACTCAATTTCAAGGGATCCAGACAACACTTTTGCTTCAGACAGTTGTATAAAAGAAACTACTTGATAGAATGACTTATGACAGATGTACCAACTTTGAAAACAAAAAAATCTTGTTGATAATGTTGCCATCTATGGTCAAGGCCGTGAACTTTTCAGACCACCCTCGTATACTCGCTTGAGTTTCACGAGAAGGTGCTAGGGAACTGGTGTCTTTGACTTCATTTAAGTCTCAGCTGTGGGTGAGTCTCAAGGGTGTGGAAAGAGGGGAAAATAATTCCACTGGATAAAGGAGGCTCCAAGACTGATCAGCATATCAAAAGTCATCGAGGTATTGGAGAAGTTGGTCAAGAGCAAAATACATTAATGGATGAACATATGAAAGGTTATATGGGTTTAACTTGATTTTGGGAAAGGATAGGTTGTGCATCAGTAACTTGCTCACATTTTATAATACAGTGACAGCTGAGTTGGATAAAGATAATGGGTTTACTGTGATATTGCTGAACTTTGGAAAAGCTTTTGACAAGATACTACATGAAATTCTAATCAATAAATTGCTGCATATTGGTGCAGATATAAAGTTGGTGAAGTGGATAAGAGGTTGGTTGGTGGAGAGATATCAGAGAGTAGTTTATTCAGGAGTACAGTTCATCAGAAGGCCTGGGACTAGTGATGTGCCTTAGGGCTCTGTTCTTGAGCTGCTACTATTTAATTTAACCGTGTGGAAAGGCTTATTTGTTCATCGTACATGTTGATTGGATTTTATCAGTGTAGATGTGAACACAGATTGATAAGAAAATAACTATTTATTGACTTAATTGCTAATATTTTGTTGGTATTCTATCCAGCATCTTCAGAGCATGCAAACAAAGTTTGTTACAGTAGCGAGACAACCACAATCTGGTGTAACAGTGGGACTAGTATGAGCAATTGTAGCGTGCAGCACAGACTAAAGTCCTAATTAGGCACCATCTAAGTTTAAAAAAAAAAAAAAAGAGAGAGAAAGCATGTATTAAATTGGTCTTAGGATGACTGTCTCCCAAATCTTTGGTAGATTTATACAGCCATACTTGTTGAGGTTTGGAGTATGTTTCAAGGTTTCTGTTGATTCCAAGAACAAACTCTCTGACATGTAAAAGCTTCTGTGCAGCAGTTTTGTTTTTTTTCCAATTGATCCTGTGTGTGGGATATTCAAAGCATAGTTGCCATAGAGAAAGTGTCAAATATATTTTTTGTGTTCACTGAGGCGGATGTCCACAGTTCTTCCTGTCTGTCCATAGTAGGCTTGATGACATGAACAGGACACTTCATAGACTCCTGGATGTGATAAAGGAGAGAATCTGCCCTTAGGTGAACGGATGAGAGTTGCCAATTTCACATAAGGTTTAAATACGGTGTGTAGTTGATGTCTGTTAAGTACTCGAGATATCTTTTCAGATGTGCCTTTAATGTGTGGGATTCAGTTTTGTTATAGTCTTCTGTGGTAGACGGGGGATTTCTGGGGAGCATTATTTTATCTATCTTATGGGGATTATAGCCATTGGTCAGGAAGGTGTGACGTAGGTGAGAAAGTTCAGCAGTGAGAGCAATGCCATTGGAACAAATTGCTCTAGCTCTATGGGTTAGTGTTTTTAGAATACCATATTGTTGAGATCTCTCTCTCTCTTTTTTTTTTTAAACTTAGATGGTGGCTAATTAGGACTTTAACCTTTATGTTGCATGCTACAATTGCTCATACTAGTCCCACCGTTGCACCAGCTTGTGGTTGTCTCGTTACTATAACAGACTTTGTTTGTGCACTCTGAAGATGCTGGACAGAATACCAACGAAATATTAGCAATTAAGTCAATAAATGGTTATTTTTTTATCAATCTGTGTTCGCATCCATACTATTAAAATCCAATCAACAACTATTTAATTTGTACATTAACGATATAGGAAAGGATCCGAGAGGAACTGTTCAGTTTGCTGATGATCCAAAATTGGATAGAGCAGTAGTTAATACAGATGATGTCAAAATTTTGCAGGATTATATAAATCAAGTGGATATTAAATCCAGCATTATTTCAAAGCCGAATACAGAAACTATTAAAGTTTCGTATGAAATATGACCAGAGCTTACGGGAATACACTCGTTGGCATTTACGAGTTGTCCTAGCACATGCATTATAGGAGACATGATCGCTTCCTCAACTGTCCACATATTTGCCTTCTATTGGTACATTTTGATAAGGTTTCACTGTCCTGACAGCTGTTTCAAACTAGTTGATTCTCCTCAGAGACCAGGCAGAAACCTTAAGAGAGAGCAAAAACTCATTTAGTACTAAAAAACTCGAAGTGTCGGAGAGGTGTATTTTTTGCAGGATGATTGGAAAGATTGGGTAAAGGAGAATGGATGTCAGGTTAATGTTGCAAAGTGTATGGTTATGCATTTTAGAGTGAAAAGATTACCAGCAGGTGTAAAAAGATTTCTATCAATGTGTATCACACTGATGGAATTGTACTCCAGGAAATTGATGAAGCCAGGGTGGTGGTAGTGGATAAGGAGTTAAAGTTTAAAAGACATATTGCAAAAAGTGGCTAAAACAGCTCATTGGATTACTTGGTTATTGAAGCATACCCTGACAAGCAGGTTATTATACCTCTTTATAGAGCTTTGGTAAGACCTCATCCTGACTATTGTGCATAGATCTGGTCACCTGAATTTCTTGGGGGATGAGGTCTATGGAATGAACCTTATGAGAATAGGTTGAAAATTTGTGGTAATAGAAATTAGTTGAAAAATGGAAAAGGGGTTTTATAATTGAGGCATACAAATTACTGAAGGATTTTTACATGAATGATATACAGAAAATTTTTCAGAACATGCCTAGTGGTGGAAGAACTAGGGACCATCCTTCGAAACTGAGCAAGAGTGTACTTAGTAAGGGGTGTTATAACTAGATTTTTTGCTTGAAGAATGGTGAATGAGTGGAATAGATTGCCAGAGTCTGTTGTGGGTGGCATGACTGTGAATGAGTTCAAAGTATGATAGATGCAAATGTTGGTAGTGTTTGGCCTCCATTGATGAGTCTAAGGACTCTATGGAGTAGCCCGTAATAATAATACTAATTATATCAAAGCAGAGGTAATCCAAGGTGATATATGACTAAAACAGATTGGAAGTGAAGGCTAGCAAAGCAGGTGTTGGTGAAAGGTGGCTGGAAAAAGGCCAAAAACCAGGTATACTGATGCAGTTAAGTGCTCTAGAAGACCAAAATATTAGATATGATGTTGACCATCTTTGAGACCTAACAAATTAATTTGAAGAAAACTGATAATAGGAAGCTAGTCATAATGCAAACTTAATCATGTAGTAAGCAGTACTGTCATGTGTTAAGTATGCTGCACACCCTTTGAGTGTATATACTAGGGGTTTGATGATTTGAATACATTTCAAAAGGAAATTAGAGCTGGATAGCTGATTTGAATTGCAGCTGAAGCAATTACAGCTATACAGCCAGTGTATAGTTGTAATTGCTATACACTGGCTGTATAGCTATAATGGTGTAATTGTGATGTCTGTTGATTGCATGTATTCTTCTTGTCAATTTGCCTGTTTTTTGCTTGATGATAAACCTTGATTTTCCTGGAGAAAATTAAATTATTAGACATTTGTTGCCTATGTTCCCACAAGATTAGAAACATATTAGAAAATGAATACCAGATATGTGGAAATGTTTTGGAAATTTGGAGAAAAGGAAGAGCAAGGCTAAATGAATAGCAGCTGCTAGATTTCTGTTCTGGCATGGATAATCATTACTTAAGTGATGTTCCAACATAAATATGCATAATCTCACATATAGAGAACATACACGTCTTATTGGACTGTGATTATTGATAGCGATATCTTCATGTTGGTTTGGCAAGCATACAGAGGATTTGAAATAAGAAGTAATCACTGTTTAGTTAAAAATTGGCTTTTGTGTCATATTGAGAACAGGTGAAGTTTGAACTTCAATATCCAAATATTATTGGAGAAAATATAAAAGACTTTGAATACAAGAACCACACATTTGAAACACAAGTCAAAATATGAAGACAATGTGGACTCAAGAAGTTATTAGGACAGCCCTGGAAAAGAAGAAATCATATTCCTGGGAAGTAAATCAGCACACGTGCCTTTAGAAACAGAGAAACATACGAAAGGTTAGCTGTTCATAAAAATAGTTTAAAAAATGCATAGGAAGACTATGCCCCCCCCCCCCCAATGGTGACTTCACCTTGTCGTGGTGGGACTTGTGTCCCAATGACCCTGAGAGCAATGCTGGTGTAGTTATTCTACCAGTAGGGCCTCCCAAGCTGGACTGGTCAAAGTGAGGGTTCAGACTAGGAGAGACACCCCTGGTCCTCCAGGTTGGGGGTTAAGCATGAGGCTGACAACTTCATCTTGTAAAAATCTTTCTTGTTAGGAACCACGCACCAAATAAGCCTCAATATCGGATTGTACAAGATGGAACTCAACCTGTTGCTTGGAGTAAAGGATTACAATTTGGAACATGGAATGTCAGAAGCTTTTATAAAGCAGGTGCACTGCAAAGTTTAAGTGATGGACTCAAAAAAATATAAAATGGATATAGTGGCAATTCAGGAAACTAGATGGATTGATAATGGTGAACATAAATTAGGAGATTATTTGTTATTATATGGTGGAAATATCACAGGAAGAGATGAACTAGGAACAGGATTTATGATACAAAGAAGGCTATGAGAGTCACTCATAAGTTTTGAGGCCATTAACGAAAGACTCAGTAAAATAAGACTGCTAACAAAAAAGTTCAAAATAATCTTAATTAATCCACACCCACCCATAGAGGAAACTGATCAGGATACCAAGGATGAATTCTATGATACTCTGGAAGGAATAATTAAATGAAATGCCAAACAATGACATACTTTTAGGAGACCTTAATGCAAAAATAGGAAGAGAAGAAATCTATAGACCCTACATGAAATCTCAAACGATAATGGGATAAGGTTAATAAATTTAGCAATATCCAAGAATATGATAATAAGTAGCACAACATTTATGAGAAACGACATCCATAAGCAAACATGAACATCACCTGATGGTTTAACCCACAACCAAATTTATCATATTTTAATAGAAAAAAGATTTAGAAGACGTATTCAAACTGTTAGAAGCTATAGAGGTGCTGATTGTTATTCAAATCATTATTTGGTAGAATCAGTAATGAAAGTAAAACTTAACAAAAACTATTTCAATAAAAATAAAAAAAAACATCTTAAACTCAATATTGATAATCTGAAAAACAATAACATAAGATCAAACTACTCTAGTGAAATAAAAGCAGAGCTTAATAATATTGAAGAAACTGAAAATATTGATACTCTATGGAATGAAATTAAGTGTTGTATAAACAGAGCATCTGAAAAAGTTTTAAGATTCCAGAATACTTCATACCATAATAAATGGTTTAATAACAGATGCAAAGAAGCAGTAGAAATGAAAAACGAAGCGCTTAAATGGTTTCAGAACCAACAGGACAACAATAACTTTCAAAACTATAGATCTGCTAGCAGAGAATCAAACAAAATTATTAGGCAAGAAAAAAGATGATATCTAAAAGAATTAATTGATAAAACTGATAAAGAGAATAGATATAAAAATGCAAGGAACTTTTTTCAAGGTATAAATAAACTAAAGACAGACTATCAGTCAAGAACTGCAATAATTAATGATAATAAAGGACAGATTATTGCAAATGACAAACAGATGGCTGAAAGGTGGAGGCAATATTTCAAACAGCTGCTAAATCACCAAAATTCCAAAGCAACATTCTTAGCCAGAATTTATTCTACTTGTGAACCAGAAGTCAAAGAGCCATCATTTAGTGAAGTAGAAACAAGCATTAAAATTCTTAAAAATAATAAAGCTGCACGATTTGATAAAGTCACATCTAAACAAATTAAATATGGAGGAAAAGAATTAACTAACAAACTGTTCACACTAATTAAACTCATATGGAAAAATGAAAAACTGCCAGAAGACTGGAAAGAATCAATAATAATCCCCATCCACAAAAAAAAAAAGGCGATGAAAGGAAATGTGAAAACTATAGAGGCATCTCACTTTTAAATGCTAGTTACAAAATCCTGTCTGATGTTATCCTAAAAAGAATTATACCATATGCAGAGGAGATTCTTGGAGAATATTAGGCAGGATTCAGAAGAAATCGATCAACCACTGATCACCTTTTTTACCTTGAGACAAATTCTAGAGAAAAATTGGGAATACAATAAAGTCATAATCTCTTCATTGACTTCCAAAAAGCATATGATAGTATACATCGAGAAAGTCTATGGAATATCTTAAAGGAATTTGGAATACCAGAAAAACTAATCAGATTGATCAAAATGTGTGTGTACAGGAAAATCGATGTAGAGTCCTCGCTAACAACATATTGTCAGAGCCATTCGATGTCTCCACAGGTTTAAAATAAGGAGATGCAATATCACCTATACTATTCTACATAGCCTTAGAAAAAGTCGAGAAACAACGAAAAGTACTGCGTCATGCTCTGCATCATTCCTGAGGTATGCAGATGATATTGATATTATAGGAGAAAGTGCAGATGTTATAACTGAAACTTTTATAAACCTTAAAACCGTTTCTGAAAAAATAGGTCTTAATATTAACCGAAATAAAACAGAATATTTAAAAGTATCTAGATATAATGATCTCAATAAGCCATCAGCTATTCAATTTGCTGACATGATATTGAAAAACTCAATACAATTTAAGTATCTAGTGGGTTGCAGAAATTGGACGATAGGCGAAGAAGGGGTGATATGACTGAGACATTCAAATTACTGAAGGGTTTTTAAAAGATTGATCCAGAAGATATTTTTGAAAATATGACTGGTGGTGGGAGGACTAGGGGCCATGCATGGAAGCTGGGCAAAAGCATGGTTGACAAGGGTGTTAGAGCTAGGTTTTTTACTTGGAGAGTGGTGAATGAGTGGAATAAGCTTCCAGTCTGTTGTGGGTGCTACGACCGTGAATGAGTTCAAGGCAAGGTATGATAGATACTGTGTAAATGTTGAATAGTTGTTCTTGACATGATGTTAGGGCTTCCCTCGATGAGTTTGTCGACTCCTTGGAGTTTCCCGGAACAATAATAATAATAATAATAATAATAATCTAGGCTCTATAATAACTAAAGATAATAAGATCCAAACAGAAATAAAGATGAGAATCCAAGCAGGCAATAAATCATATATCTCGCTTCAGCACCTCCTCTCATCTAAAAATTTGTCATATGAATCTAAAATAAATACCTACAGAATGCTAATTAGACCAGTCATATTATATGGTGCAGAGACATGGAATATAACAAAAGCTGATGAAGATCAATTACAGTGCTTTGAAAACAAAATCTTAAGAAAAATATTTGGTCCAGTGAAAGATCCTGTGACAGATGAATAGAGAAAGTATATAAAGAAATCTATGAACTTTATAAGAAGCCACTAATAATAAATGAAATGGCTAGTGAGGAGAACCTTTCTACATCACCTAAATGGAAGACGTCCTAGAGGAAGACCCCCCCCCCCCCAGAAGATGGATGGATGACATTGAAATGGACATGAAAGAGCTGAAGCTGCAAAACTGGAAGGAGTTGGCTAAAGATAGCAAAAATGGAGAACTGTGGTGCTTGCAGCTAAGAACCTTAAGGGTTCGTGAAGCTCAAGGAGAAGAAGATAGGAAGACTATGGTAAGAATATAGAAATAAATATGATGGGTAACAAAATGTTTTGATGGCTGTTGAAAAACTTAAGAAATGGAGGAACAAATAAAGTAAAAAGAGAGGAATCAGAGATAAGTAATGTGAAAATTTGGAAGGTTATTAAAATGAGAAGTGACAAAACAGTAAAAGAAAATATTCAAGAGTAATACAATCAGAAGCACATATAAATAATTAGTTAAAAGCCATCAGAAATTTGGAACAGTCTGGAGTAGATAATATTTAATCAGAAATCTTTAGATATAATGATGATATAAAAATCTTTAGATATAATGATGATATAAAAATCTTTAGATATAAAGAGATGCCTGCAAAGTTTCCCCATACCATTCTTGGGGCTTGACAAGTGTGGAGTACCACCCTTCTTGTGTGATAGGCTGTCTGGTTTCAGCCAGCCAATGGTACATGCTGTTTCCTCCTATCAGGGTTAGCACTCTGATAGGTTTTCTTGCTTGCTACAACAGAATTGAGTATTATAAAGGAATCATAATTTACTGTTGTTGTTGGCCTTATCATCATCGACTCTACTTGTTGTATCTTCTAAATGTGACCAATTTCCATGTTCCTACTGCTCTCGTTCTCCTCTGGAGTAGCCTGTAAACATCTGTTGAGGCTAATGCTCTTATCTCTGTAAGATAGGCCATGGCTAGATGAATCCCAGAAAAGAGCGAATTATTGCTTCATGGGAGATTTACAAATTAATCACTGGTGAGAGAAACATCATACAACTCATTCATCTGTTCTGTCTTATAGATCCTTCAATGCAATTAAATCACACAGAAAATTGGAAAGTTATAGATCATTGATTAAGATAATGTTAGATTATTTTATTTATCAATTTAGTATCAATGATCATGGATTCATGTCCCCTATAAATACACATTCTTTAAATGAAACTTCTTTAGAATCTTATTTAAGAATATTATTTCCAATGCTTTGTTTAATCAGAATTCATTGTTCGACTTTAAATAATTATATTAAACAAGTCTTTTGTCAACAGCTGTGTTTTCCAGCTGGCATTTGGCAGGATAATCCTATGGAGAGTGTTGAGGTGTCCTCTTGTAAAATAAGGAAAAGAGAATATGTTTATGCAGGATATGTATAGGCAAAACAGAGGTGCATTGGCAAGATTAATATTGGAAGGAGAAGTTAATCAACCATCTTCTGATCGGTTTTCAGATTTTGAGGCATTTTTTGAGTATTCTCTGCTTCACACCACCTGCATTTCAGCCTAATAGCTTTGATCATTCACCATTGTATTCAGATTATCTTTATTATATGATTGAACAGTCAGAAATTATTTTATTATTCTCCAGAAAGCTACCTTTCTGGAAAACCCTTCTGCTCCTGGTCCTGATGGTTTTACTGCAGTTAAGTTGAAGAACATCCCTCTTAAAATCCTCCAGTACATGTTAAATCTTCTCTTGTTTATTAATTATATTCCCCAATTGCTTAAAGGACAATTTTCACCCAAATTTCAAATGCTACTCATCTGTCTCAATATAGACCTATTACTATAGCTCCTATATTTATTAGACTATTCCACAAAATATTTGTAAAATTTATAAAAGATATTTCCTCATGATGTTAAGCAAAGAGCCTTCATTCCCATTGATGGATATGCCAAAATCATCATATTAATTGTCTTAATTTCAGAAGCTCACCAATTGCAAATTCCACTAATGTTTGCTTCAGTGGATTTACAGAAAGTTTTTGACAGTATCTCCCAAATTACCACTCACGAAGCACTTGCAAGGATTGGTTGTCCTGTTCTTTTTAAAGATTATATTTCTGAGTTAGTATTGAGGATAAAACATTATCTGTTCCTTCTATATGTGCCAAGGAGATCCATTAACATCATTTATCTTTAATATTGTTTTTAATGGCTTTCTTTAATCTATGCTACCATATATACTGGTTTTAATTTGAATGGATGCCAAATAAACGCGATTGTGTTTACAAATGATTTGATACTTGTTGCTGAAACTAAGATGGGTCTTCAGGAGTTGTTAGACCATGCTGCTCATTTTACTTCCAGAGGACTTTCTATTAATGAAGACAAGTCTTTTACCATCACCCTAGGATGAATGTCACTAAAGAGAAACTGCTCAAAATGTTTCCTAAAATAATTAGCAAATATTGGAAAAGATTATGTTCTGTAGCTGTACCCTGTATTTGTAAGTAAAACAGCTGGAATCAATGGCAAAATGGATAATGGCAGAGGTAAACTGTTTAAGTAAATCCACAGTTTTCTCTAAAAGTATGAGGGTGTGCTGAAAAGTTGTGATAATCGCTGTAGAACCAATGTAAGTTATATATTTCCCATGAAGAGTTATGCACTTGTTACAACATTGCTGCATCATTTGCAGTCTTCTGAGAGAAAAAAAGTCTTTCCCTTGTTGCACAAACTAGTCCTCAGCTGTAGATATGACTTCATAATTTGTGGTAAATTTTGTTCCTTCCAAGTGTTTCTTTAAATTTGGGAATAGGAAATAGTCAGATGGGGCCAGGTCTGGCATATAGCATGGGTGAGGCAGACAATGAAAGCCAAGTTGTGTATGGTCTGTTGGGTTTCATGAGCAGTGTGATCAGGTGCGGTGTTTTGCAAAACCAACACACCTCTGCCTCTGCTCAGTTTCCCGTGGCATTTTTCCTTCAGTACCTCCTTCAATTCCTTCAGAGCTATTGAATAAACTGCTGCTGTAAGTTTCACATTTTTTGAGGTACTTGGTAAGGATTACACCATCCATATCCCAAAAGACAATGGCAAGAAACCTTCTCTGCTGGCTTTTTGGATTTACAGAAAATTTTTGACAGTATCTCCCAAACTGCCACTCTTGAAGCATTTGCAAGGATTGATTGTCCTGTTCTTTTTAAAGATCATATTTTTGAGTTAGTATTGAGGATAAAACATCATCTCTTCCTTCTATATGTGCCACAAGGAGATCCATTATCATCATTTATCTTTAGTATTGTTATTAATGGCTTTCTTTAATCTATGCTGTCATATATACTGGTTTTAATTTGAATGGATGCCAAATAAATGCGATTGTATTTACAAATGATTTGATACTTGTTGCTGAAACTAAGATGGGTCTTCAGGAGTTGTTAGACCATGCTGCTCAGTTTACTTCCAGTGGACTTTCTATTAATGAAGACAAGTCTTTTACCATCACCCTAGGATGAATGTCACTAAAGAGGAACTGCTCAAAATGTTCCCTAAAATAATTAGCAAATATTGGGAATAGATTATGTTCTGTAGCCGTACCCTGTATTTGTAAGTAAAACAGCTGGAATCAATGACAAAATGGATAATGGCAGAGGTAAACTGTTTTTAAGTAAATCCACAGTTTTCTCTAAAAGTATGAGGGTGTGTGTTGAAAAGTTGTGATAATCGCAATGTAGAACCAATGTAACTTATATTTTTCTATATATTTCCCATGAAATGTTATGCACTTGTTACAACATTGCTGCATCTTTTGCAATCCTCTGAGGAAAAAAAGTCTTTCCCCTGTTGCACAAACCAGTCCTCAGCTGCAGATATGACTTCATAATTTGTGATAAATTTTGTTCCTTTCAAGTGTTTTTTTAAATTTGGAAGACAAAATTTGGTGGAAGACAAGATGAAGGATAAGTTTTCATTATTTCATTTTATTTATTTATTTATTTATATCTAGTGTACTTAAATGTTCTGTTTGAAATTTTTTGTACTTTTCTTATAGTTATACTCTCTGATACTTATGTAGCGTTTATTTTTTCGACACTAATTAACGACACTATTTTGAATAATGGCGGCAGTTAAAATTACAAATGGCGTATAGCCAAGTCCCCCCCCCCCATTTAAGGACTCTATTTTGTGCAATATCATACAGGATTTTGTAGCAACCGGGACTTGCGGAATGTATGCATCCCTGCGATTGTATATGTGGCAGGAGAAAGGAGGGGGGAAACGTATATATGCGCACAATGCAGGCAATGGGAGGACCTTGGTGATTTAGAAATGACCATAACTGACCTCGTTCAGACTATAACTGACTTCGTTGAGTCAGAGACGGGAGATTCTCCACGTACAGAGATGACAGGTATGATAGAGGGTGAGAGAAGTGAATAAAATAAGAGTGGGGAGTATGGAAAGGTTGAATGATTCTGAAGTTTTAGGAGGTAGTCTCAATTGGGAGGATGAATGGCAAACAAGAATGCCTGACTTACAGAAAGAGATAGATGAGCTGAAAGAGCAGGTGGAATGTCTGGGGAATGAAATGAGAAGTGTGAAAGATGAAATTAAGCGAATGGAAGAGACGAATGCAAGGCGAATCAGAGGAGGAGTGAGAGAGAGTTACGGGAATGAGAAAAGAGGAGAGAATAGGAAAAATAGTAGAGGAGAGGGATTGAGAGAGTTATGGGAATGGCAGAAGAGAGAATAGGAACAGTATAAGAGAGGGAATGAGAGAGAGTTATGGGAGTGATAGAAGAGGTGAGAATAGGATAAGTGGAAGAGAGGGAATGAGTGTCAGATATAGGAATGATGGAAGAGGAAAGAATGGAAACAGCAGGAGAGAAGGAATGCAAGGGAGCACAGGGACTAGAGATAGAGTGATGTCAGGAAGGCAGGTGAGTAGGGGAGCACAGAGAGAAACTGTTACAAGAGAGAGAGTGAGGGATGCATGTGAGCAATTGAGGAATATGGTGGTAAGAGGTGTAATGTATGGGGGACTCAATCCGTGGTGTTCAAGATACGATGCGTGAGGAGTGTTTGCCAGGAGGAATGATAGAAAGTGTGGCTATGGCAATTAGGAGAGGTGAAAGGGTGGATGAGATGATTGTGATGGTGGGAACAAATGACTTGAGTGGTGGTGTAAATAGGGCAGCGAGAGATATGAGATTCTTGCTTGATGCTGTATGAAAGAAGACACAGAGAGAAAAGATAGTGTGCGTGTTGCCTAGGTATGATAATGTCAAGCTGAGCAGAAGAGCGGTGATATTGAATGACATAATAGCGAGAATGTGTCAGAAGAGAGGATTCGAATATGTGGATGCTTGGAGTGCATTTGAGAGCAGAGAGGAATAGTATGCGAGAGACCGCCTGCATTTGAATGAGGAAGGATGTAGGCATCTGGAGAGATTGCTGTTCTGAACGAGACAGTATGTCCCAGTGTGGATAGTAGCAGGGGTGGCCTCTTGTGGGAATGGGTACTTGGGAGAAGGGGGACGACATTAGGTAATGCTGAGCCCAGTGGAGTCTAGAGGGGATAATGCTAGGTATAGAAACAATGGTATTTTTATGCTTTATACCAATGCCAGGAGTATTCGAATAAGGGAGAGGAATTGGTGGCACTGATAGCATCAGCCTGGCCAAAGATTATTGGGATCACAGAGACCTGGTTGACAGAAGAGGATATAATAACAGGAATAGAAGTTGTTGGGTACAGCATTTTTCGGCAGGATAGGAAGGGAAAGTGTGGTGGTGGAGTACTGCTTATGATAAGTGACGACCTATGTCCTCTAAGAGTGGAAGCTTTGGAAGGCTGTAACACTAATGATTTTGAAAGCATATGGTGTGAGGTGGAGGTAGGCAAGACAGGATATTTAGTGGGGGTGTTCCTACAGACCAAGGAGCACAGAGGGTGGGGACCAGGAGATGTTGAGACAGTTGAGCATGGCAAGTGCAATAAGAATGATAGTTATGAGAGATTTTAACTACATCAGTATAGATTGGGGAAAGGAAGATGCATATAGCAATAAGGGAATGGAATTTCTAGAATTCTTGAGAGACAAATGTCTTAGGCAACATATAACAGAGGGAACAAGAGGTTCAAGAATTTTGGATTTGGTTATAGCATCAGAAGAGCTGATAATTGAAGAGATTTTTCAATTTATGGAGTGTGGGAAAAGGACGAGAGGGCATCCTTGGAAGCTGAGAACGAAGGGTGTAAGGACTAGATTTTTCTCTAAGAGGGTGGTGCATGATTGGAATGGATTGCCATTGGATGTTGTCAGTGCAAGCAGTGTGAATGAATTCAAGAATAAGTATGATAGCTGGTGTGAGTAGTATGTGGCCTCCCTCGATGTGTCTCTGACTCCATGGAGGTCTCTCTCTTAATAATAACTGAGATGACATCTCTCCCACCAGTTGGAGACAGTGACCATAGTTTTGACTTGGAAAATAAATAGACATGCAGGAGTATCAAAGAGACAGGAATGTATGTGGAATTATAAAGCAGATGATTATAATAGTCTTAGATGTCAACTTGGGGACGTTTTGAGGAGGGAGGAATTGGAAGGCCGGCATATCATTAGTGCTTGGGAAATTGTGAAAGAATATTTGTTAGCAGCAATGGCAAGCTGTATTCCATGAGTGAAGAAGAGGCCACAATTTGGAGTAAAGTGGATGACAAACAATATTAAACAGGAGCTACATGCGAAAAATAGGCTATGGAAGAGATATAAAGAGACAGGCGAAGAAAAGATGCATGAAGAATATAAGACACAGGCCAGAAGAGTGACTAGTATGGTAAGGAAGGCAAAACTGGAATATGAGAAAAGATTGGTCCTTAGATCCAAGGAAAATCCTAGGGAATTTTTTAGCTATGTGGCCAGTAGGAGGAGAAATGACTGTGGAAGAATGACATTGAGGGATAAAAATGGGAATAGAGTGACTGATGCAGAGAACATAGTGGAATAGTTCAATGACCACTTTATTGGATTATTTCATCCTGGAGGAGTCAATTTGAATACTAGAGGGATAGAGCAGGTTTGAAGTTTAGAGTTGCAAGAGGAGAGTGTGTTTCACATACTGAGTACTCTGGATTTTAGTAAAGCTGTAGGACGATGGTATTTCACCACGAGTTTTGAGAGAATGTGCTAAGGAACTGACAGTGCCCTTGACCTGGCTTTTCAATGAGAGTCTGGCTGCAGGAAAGGTGCCCATGGAATGGAAGGAAGGTAAGATAGTGCCATTGCATAAGGGTGGTAGCAGACTGGAAGTATCTAATTATAGGCCAGTTTGTGTGTCATCAGTAGTAAGATCTTGGAGAAAGTAGTGAGGGACCATATATAGCATTGGGCAGATGAGGGTAATGTTATCAGTCAGAGTCAACATGGATTTGTGAAAGGGCACGCTTGTTTTAGCAATATGTTAGCCTTTTATGATAAAGTTACAAAAGCATTAGATGAGGGGAAAGGCATATGCCATTTTCCTAGACTTAACAAAGGCATTTGACAGGGTGCTACATGATAAGCTGATAATGTCAGATTGGTCAACTGGATTCAGGATTGGCTGTCCGATAGGTATCAGAGAGTTGTGTATGCTGGAACAATATCAATAAGCTTGAATTTTGAATAAGCAAATTGAATAAGCTAGATAGATGGAAAAATGAATGGGGGGGTGGCAGTTTAATGCAGCAAAACTTAAGGTCTTGAGGTTTGGGACACATCGATGGGATGCTGCATACTCTATGGGGGGGGTTAAACTGCAGGAAGTAGGAGAGACAAGAGATCTGGGTTTGATGATTGATAGAAACCTGAAATTTAGGGGACATATTGCAAAGGTAGTGAAGATTGCTGCAATAATGAGGACACTGACCTGGAGAGATAAACTGGTTATCATTCTGTTGTATAAGACTCTGATCAGACCATACTTAGACTATTGTTCTCAATCTGATCCCCAGGATTTGAAGTGGATAAATTAACTGTGGAAAGGGTACAAAGGCAGATAACAAAGATGGTGTCGGGACTGTACAATGTTATTTATGAGGATCGGCTGAGGAAGTGTGGACAGCAGAGTTTCGTGGATAGAAGGAGGAGGGTGATATGATTGAGACTTTTAAACTGTTGAGAGGTGGTTAGAGGGTTGACACTGGGGAATTTTTTTGCTTGGTTGAACAGCGGAAAGGAGTGATGACAAGGGGCCCACTGGAAGTTACGAAAGGAAACTGTGAGCAAGAGGGTGAGGGGTGGTTTCTTTTCATGGAGGGTGGTTGAACCATGGAATGCATTGCCTGATGGAGTGGTGAGAGTGAGAACGGTCAATGCATTTAAGGAGTGGTATGATAGACTGTGTTTCCTAGGAAGGACCTCCCTCGACGAGTCTTGATGGACTTGACTTGTATTTCTTAGAAAGGACCTCCCACAATGAGTCTTTCGACTCCATGGAGGCCTGAATAATAATAATAAAATTTGGGAATAGGAAATAGTCAAATGGGGCCAGGTCTGGCATATAGCATGGGTGAGGCAGACAATGAAAGCCAAGTTGTGTATGACTGTCGGGTTTAATGAGCAGTGTGATCAGGTGCGTTGTCTTGCAAAACCAACATGTCTCTGCTCAGTTTCCCATTGCATTTTTCCTTCAATTCCTTCAGAGCTATTGAATAAACTGCTGCCGTAAGTCAAGTACCCCAAAAAACGGTTTTTGAGGTACTTGGTAAGGATTACACCATCCATATCCCAAAAGACAATGGCAAGAAACCTTCTCTGCTGGCTTTTTGGATTTACAGAAAGTTTTTGACAGTATCTCCCAAACTGCTTTGGGAGATACTGTTTGGCCTCTGATTCATAATGATGAAGCCATATTTCATCTCTCACAATACCAACCAAAAATTTTTACCTGATTTCTCAAAATGACCCCAAACCCCTTAAGATGAAGCACACATTCTCTCTTTTGATTGGCATTCAAACATTTGGGGATCCACTTTGCTGAGAGCTTCTACATGTCTAGATGTTGGTGGATAATGACCCCCAACTTGTTCCATGGATATCCCAAGATCTTTGCAATGTTTTTGGCTGGTATTCATCTGTCATCAAGGATCATGGCATGCACTGCATTGATATTTTTAGGTGTGATCACTGGAAGTGTCTTCCTGACCTGGGTGCATCTGTTGTCTCAGGATGCCTAGTTTTAAACTGGCCACCCATTTGGCAGTTGTGAGATATGCTGGGGCCCAGGCCCCTAAGGTCTCACACAAAGTTGAATGAATTTTAGTTACAGACCTTTCTTGCAACACAAAAAATTTGATGACATCTCACACTTCAGATTCTTCGAATTTTTTCAAAATCTCTGACATGTCTTCTTATATATCCTAAAAGAAAAAGAACAATTTGATGAAACATGGGGATTAAAGGGTTTTATTATTATTATTATTACCACCCCAAGACCTCATGGAGTCAAAGACTCATCTCGGAGGAATTTTATCACACACACAGCTCATCATACCGTGTTTTAAACACATTCAAACTCTTTGCAGACACCACATTCTCAGGCAAGGCATTCCAATCATTCACAACTCTGCACGAAAAAAAACTGCCTCTCACTCCTCTACTCACACCGTCTTTATACAGTTTCCAGGGATGACCTCTGGTTCTCCCCTGATCTCCGACTATTCTCTGTAAAACTTCTCCAACATTAATCCTATAACATGGGGATTAAACCCCTTACCAACTTGTAGGTTTCTATCATATAGTATTTCTATCATATAGTTTCTATATATAGTATGGTGTGAGATAGAGGTGAATGGAATCAAATACGTGGTGGGATGTTGTTATAGACCAGGTAATGTGGATGGTGGTGATAATGAAATGTACAATCAAATTAGCCAAGTAAATAAGAAAAGGGTGATCATTATGGGTGATTTTAATTATGGCAATACAGACTGGAATGATGAGATAGCAACGGGAAGTAAAGAAAATAAGTTTCTTGAGTTTTTAAAGGATAACTACCTCAGACAGTATGTAACAGAGAGCACACAAGGATTGAGGGTCTTGGATTTGGTCATCTCATCAGAGGATGTAATTGTAAATGAGGTGTCAAATCATCCACCAATTGGTAAGAGTGACCGTGAGGTGATTACCTGGGTGGTTGCCAGCAGTGCAAGGACCTCTGTGAGAAAAGGGTATATGTGGAACTACAAAGGGGGTGATTATGAAGAGCTCAGGAGACAGTTTGCAGGTGTAGCATTCAATAAGGAGTTAGCTGGAAAAGAGATCAGTGCAACTTGGAGGATTTTCAAAAACTGTTTAGTAGATGCAATGTCTAAATGTATTCCAAGGGTGAGAAGGTTAAATAAGGTGGGTGTGAGATGGACGAATAAAGAGATTAAGTATGCAATACGTAGAAAAAGGGCATTGTGGAGGCAGCATAAGAGAAGTGGAAATAACCAATTCCATGAGGTCTACAAAGACCAACCAAGGAGGATGACTTGGTTGGTGAGGGTAGCTAAAGAGAGGTATGAACAGCAGCTGGCTAATGAAGCCAAAAAGAATCCTAAGGAATTCTTTCGATATGTAGCCAGCAAAAAAAAGAATAATTATGGAAGGATGACATTGATTTGAGAAAATGGTATAAAGACAGCTGATGCAGAATGTGTGATGGAGATACTTAATGAGCAGTTCATAAAGATCTTTCAATCTTGTGAATGTGACTTCATGGAGGGATTGAGAGCAGTTGATGATGGGGAGGAGAGACTGACTGTAGGTGAGCAAGAGGTGTATGGGGAGTTGAGTAAACTAGATTTTAATAAGGCTGTGGGACTTGATAATATATCACCACATATTCTGAAAGAATGTGCCAGGGAGTTGACACCTGCCCTGACATATTTTTTAAATATGAGTCTTGCACTCGGTCAAGTTCCTAAGGAGTGGAAGGAGGGCAAGATTGTGACACTTCATAAAAGAGGTGATCGAACTCAAGCATCAAACTATAGGCCTGTCTGTGTGTCAGGTGTTGTGGTTAAGTTGTTGGAGAAGCTTGTGGGAACTAGGATCCAGAGGTTGGGTTGATAATAATGGTATTATCTTTGATGGACAGCATGGATTTGCTAAAGGGAGGTCATGTTTTAGTAATCTACTTACTTATTACAAAAAAGTGACTGCTTCCTTGGAGACAGAGGAAAAGAATACACAGTAATATACTTGGATTTTGCAAGGGCTTTTGATAGAGTACCTCATGATAGGTTGACAGTCAAACTAGAGCAGATGGGGTTGGATATTAGATTGGTGCATTGGATTGGAGACTGGCTATCTGATAGGTATCAACAAGTTGTGTAAGGGGGAGCGATATCCAGGAAAAGGAAAGTCACTAGTGGAGTGCCTCAGGGGTCTGTTTTAGGTCCATTGCTGTTTAACTTGTATATTAATGATATAAGTGAAGATTTCGATGGAGATATTCAGTTGTTTGCAGATGATGCAAAGTTGGGACGAACCATAAAGTGTAGTGAAGAATGTGTAGTGTTACAGGAAGACTTGAATAGATTGAGCACGGAAAAGCAGATGTTAGTTCAATGTTGCAAAATGTATGGTTTTAAAATTTGGAAAACAAAGATGGGATGCAGAATTTATGCTTGGTGAGAATATATTGTTGGAAGTAGAGGAAATAAGAGATCTGGCGGTGATAGTGGATAAGGATCTAAAATTTAGGGGACACATTGCCAAAATTGTGAAGACAACACAAAGGCTTCTGGGAATGATGCGGAGGACACTGACGTGTAGAAGTAGGGAGTTTCTTGTTCCGTTGTATAAGGATTTAATTAGGCCACACATGGACTATTGTGCCTAGATTTGGTCACCAGGTTTTCAGAAGGATGAAGAGATGTTAGAAAGGTTCCAAAGGAGACTGACTAAGGTAGTTTCTGACCTCTGGAATGTCGAGTATGAGGAAATATTGAGAAGATGTAATTTGCAAAGTCTGGTGGACAGGAGGAAGAGGGGAGATATGATAGTTGGTAAGTTCTTACCAACTATCATATCATATTATAGAATCTATGCTGAAGAAGTTTTACAGAGAATAGTGGGAAATCAGGGGAGAACCAGAGGTCATTCCTGGAAACTGTATAAAGAGGGTGTGAGTAGGGGAGTGAGAGGCAGGTTTTTTTCGTGCAGAGTTGTGAATTATTGGAATACCTTGCCTGAAAATGTGGTGTCTGCAAAGAGTTTGAATGTGTTTAAAACATGGTATGATGAACTGTGTGGGTGAAAAAAGGACCTACCAGATGAATCTTTGACACCATGAGGTGAGTGGTAATAATAATAATAATAATAACTCCTCTCTTCCTCCTGTCCACCAGACTCTGCAAATTACATCTTCTCAATCTTTCCTGATACTCGACATTCCAGTTGTTAGAAACTACCTTAGTCAGTCTCCTTTGGAGCCTTCCAACATCTCTTCATCCTTCTGAAAACCTGGTGACCAAATTTGGGCACAATAGTCCATGTGTGGCCTAATCAAAGCCTTATACAACGGAACAAAAATCTCCCTACTTCTACGTGTCAGCGTCCTCCACATCATTCCCAGAAGCCTTTGTGTGGTCTTCACAATTTTGGCGATGTGTCCCCTAAATTTTAGATCCTTATCCACTGTCACCCCCAGATCTCTTATTTCCTCTACCTCCAACAGTATATTCTCACCAAGCATAAATTCTGCATCCCATCTTTGTTTTCCGAATTTTAAAACATTACATTTTGCAACCTTAGTAAATTAAATATAGAAATAGACAACAGAATCAGCAAAACTGGTATGGTGGGAAGTCAGTTGAATAAATTCATATGGAATAAGAGAGAAATTAGTCAGAACACTACATTAGCTGTATACAACAGCTTTCAAACCAGTTTTAACTTATGGATCTGAGAGCTGGGTCAGAAGTAAAACACTTGACCAAAGACTAGAGACCGCAGATATGAGAGTCCTGAGAAAGATTAGAGGCGTGAACAGATGGCATCAATGGGAGTATCATATTAAAAACGAGGATATTAGTAAAGAACTTGACATTGTCTGCATCCAGGAATGCGTTAGCAGAGCTAATCTCAGGTGGTATGGTCACTTAAACAGAATGGGCGAAGAAAGATTAGCAAAACAAGTGTTCTCTGCCAGGTTGGCAGCAAAACGACCCAGAGGAAGACCAAGATATAGGTGAATTGATACGGTACAAAGTGCCTTAGACGATAGAAATATAAGATCTGATAATGTTGGAGTCTTGACAAGTAACAGACTGATTTGGAGGAAAATTGTAGATAGGAAGTTAGTAATGATGTAATTTTTTTCATGTAGTACTATCATATCCTGTACACCCCTTGAGGGTACATGGCAGGAAATTGATGATGATGATATTTTGCAACATTGAACTCAAATCCCCATTTCCGTGCCCAATCACTCAATCTATTCAAGTCTTCCTGTAAGGCCACAACATCTTCACTACACTTCATGGTTCGTCCCAACTTTGCATCATCTGCAAACAACTGAATATCTCCATCCAAATCTTCACCTATATCATTAATATACAAGTTAAACAGTAATGGACCTAAAACAACCCCTGAGGCATTCCACTAGAAGACTTTCCTTTTCCTGGATATCGCTCCCCCATACACAACTTGTTGATACCTATCAGATAGCCAGTCTCCAATCCAATGTGCCAATCTAATATCCACCCCATCTGCTCTAGTTTGACTGTCAACCTATCATGAGGTACTCTATCAAAAGCCTCTGCGAAATTTTAAGATATATTCTTTCTTGTGGTTATATCAGTTGCTTTAATATCATTTTTGCTCTAGGTGTTTATCGGAACTCCCTACCCCCAAATATATAATGATCAGTTTTATGTGTACTTTCTATGTGTTTCATGAGATTCCCTCCCATGAAAGGTTGGTAAACTTATAGAATATTAGTTTCATTTATGGGCTAAGAGATTTTTTAAATATTTATTTTATTTTATTTTTAAAAAAATCTGGATTATGTAAAAAAATTATGAATTTACTCAAACTAGTTTTTTTTGTTGTGAGCAGAGGGACCATCTAGTTTGAATAAATCCTTAATTTTCTCTAAAAGTATTTTGTGAAAATCTTGGCCTTTTTGACTGATTATTAGTTTATAGTTCTCTACTTTTTGTGACCCAGAAAAGGTCAGTAAACCTATAGTACATTAGTAACCATTCGTGAGCCAAGTTTTTTCTTTGAATGGTGTTTTGTATTTTATTTATCAGTTACATAATCAGAAAATCCTACTCAAGAGACCAAACATGGAAGTTTCTCAAGACACTTCATGGCTACAGTAAATTGGGGACGTGGTCTCATAGTAAATAATGAAATTCATTTCCCAACTTAAGAACATTCACAAACATATTCATGCCCATTGTTGGTATATTATCCAGAAAAGGATTCTAGATTATCCATGCATAAGTACCCACAGTACTTATGCATGGCAGGTTTACAATTTTTCCTGAGTGTGATTCATTAAAAAAAACTAAAAATTATCCATATTATTTAGTTTCATTATTATTATTTTTTTTTTTATGGGGCTTAGATATACAGTCACATTTGGACCAAAAACACTACACAGATTTAGTTGTATGAGTTTTGGATGAGAAAGTGGTAGAAAGAACCTAGAGGCAAGCTACCGAGATATCTGTAGAATTATGGTTAGTTGACGGGGAAGAGGAGATATGAAAGAAGTGTATAATATACTAAAGAAGTTTGATAGGACTTTTTCACAAAGTAACCCCTAGAAGTTGTGGAAGAGTGTGGTTAACAAGGTTGTGGGGGTTAGATTTATATATATATATATATATATATATATCTTGATAAAATAAAAGATAAATGAATAAAATGAGTTGCCAAAAGCAACTATAAATGCTTTGTCAGTAACTAACTAAGGGGAGGAATAAGCAGAGGTGTATATTCCTGGTGTGCTAGGTGTCTTGCACATCTGGAATATTCATAATGAATTAATTTTTGAGCAATTATTTGAAATAAATTTATTTATATTAGTTATTTATTTGAAATAATAATCATGAACTGTTACAAATATCAAGACATCACAGTGTGACAATAAATCAGATGAGGCAAGCATTGCCATCAAAGCACAACTTGACTAATCATATGCAAAGAGTAATGCGATTTCCTACACGGAGCCTGTGATGAAGCATCTGCATGTATTTTAACAGCTGAAGGTGAGTAGAAACTAAGTAGCATGCTCTCTGACATGCTACTTAGTTTCTAAATTTGTGTGAGAATTAAAGGCATTTAGGCCTTTACATTACAGGAAGCTTAATTCTACTCAGTAGATTACCTGCAGCCAAGAATGGAAGTACAGTTAGTTATTCCTTGTGGTTTCCTGTTACATAACTGTTATTTTTTTAAAACTGGCATTTATTTTTATCCTTCTTAAAACAGTGCTGAAAATATTTTGTTTACACCCTTTTTAAACAAAGAATATGAAGATAAATTAAAAATTGTTAAAGATGGTAAAAAATTACAAATTTATGTAGCATGTATATCTGAGAAACAAATGATTGGAGTGGTGTATAAATAGCACAGTTTTTCCTTAATAAAGTAAGTGTTTTATACAAATTTAATGATATTTAACAATGTTGTCTTATCACAGCATACCCACTAGTTATAAATATTGTTAATAATGGCAAATGTGGGCTGAACTTCTTGCAATCTGTCTTATAAACTCCTTTTAGTCCTATAATAATCTATTCTTATGAAATTCCTTTAGTAATTTATGTTCTAGTTTCCAAATTTTTGTAACCCATAGTATTTCAGTCTATTCTTATAAGGAGCATTTTTGCAGACTTACCACTATCTTGATCACCTGCTTTTGAATGCTCTCCACTACTTCCTCAACCCTAAGAAAGCAGGATGACTAAATCTAAGCAGAGTAACTTTATAAAGAGGAAAGAGAACTTCTTGTTTACATGTATACTTATACTTATTATTATTATTATTCAGGCCTCCATGGAGTCAAAAGACTCATCGTGGGAGGTCCTTCCTAAGAACATAAAGTCTGTCAAGATTCATATCCTTTCCACTGTTAATTTATCCCCTTTAAATCCTGGAGACCAAATCTGAGAACAATAGTCTAAGTGTGGTCTGATCAGAGACTTATACAACGGAATGATAACCCTGTTATTTCTGCAGGTCAGTGTCCTTCCTTAATTGCAGCAATCCTCTGTGTTACCTTCACCACCTTTGCAATATGTCCCCTAAATTTCAGGTTTCTATCAATCATCAACCCCAGATCTCTCCCCTACTTCCTCCAGTATAACTCCTCCCATAGAGAATGCAGCATCCCATCGATGTTTCCCAAACCTCAAGACCTTACATTTTGCTGCTTTAAACTGACACCCCCATTCATTTGACCATCTATCTAGCTTATTCAAATCCTCTTGCAGGGCTACCACATCTGCACTATTACTAATAATCCTTCCCAGCTTCGCATCATCCGCAAACAACTGAATATCCCCTTGCAATGTCATTGATATAAAGGTTAACCAATATAGGTCCTAGTAATGAGCCCTGTGGGACCCCACTTGTAACCCTCTGCCTCCTTGAAACTGCTCCACCATACACAGCTCTCTGATACCTATCAGACAGCCAATCCTGATTCCAGTTGACCAATCTGACATCCAGACCTATGTGCTGCAACTTAAATATCAGCTTATCGTGTGGCACCTTGTCAAATGCCTTCGCTAAGGCTAAGAAAATTGCAGTATATGCCTTTCCCTCAACTAATGGTCTTGTAACTTTATTATAAAAGGCTAGCATATTGCTAAAACAAGAGCGCCCTTTCACAAATCCATGTTGACTCTCACAGATAACATTACCCTCATCTGCCCAATGCTGTATATACGGTCCCTCATTACTTTCCCCAAGATCTTAACAACTACTGATGACACACAGACTGGCCTATAATTAGACACTTCCAGTCTGTTACCACCCTTATGCAATGGCACTATCTTACCTTCCTTCCATTCCTTGGGCACCTTTCCTGCAGCCAGACTTTCATTGAAAAGCCAGGTTAAAGGCACTGTCAGTTCCCTAGCACATTCTCTCAAAACTCGTGGTGAAATACCATCCAGTCCCAAAGCTTTATTGACATCCAGAGTTCTCAGTATCTGAAACACACTCTCCTCCTGTACCTCTAAACCTCGAACCAGCCCTATCCCTCTAGCATTAAAACTGACTCCTCTAGGATGAAATACTCCAATAAAATGTTCATTGAACAATTCCGCTATGTCCTCTGCATCAGTCACTATTCCCATTTTTATCCCACAATATCATTTTTCCACAGTCATTTCTCCTCCTACTGGCCACAAAGCTAAAAATCCCTAGGATTTTCTTTGGATCTTAGGGCCAATCTCCTCTCATATTCCAGTTTCACTTTTCTTACCACACTAGTCACCCTTCTGGCCTGTGTCTTATATTCTTCATGCATCTTCTCTTCATCTGTCTAATTATATCCCTTCCATAGCCTCTTTTTCGCATGCAGTTCATGTTTAATATTGTTTGTCAATTGTGTCCTCTTCTTCACTTGTGGAATTCAGCTTACCATTGCTGCTAACAAATATTCATTCACAATTTCCCATGCACTAATGATATCCCGGCCTTCCAATTCCTCCCTCCATGAAACTTCCCGAAGTTGACGTCTAAGACTATTATAATCACCTGCTTTATAATTCCACATAAGTTCCCGTCTCTTTGATACTCCTGCATGTCTATTCATTTTCCAAGTCAAAACCATATGGTCACTCTCTCCAACTGGTGTGAGAAATGTCATCTCAGTTATTATCAACTCTTCTGATGCTATAACCAAATCCAAAACTCTTGAACCTCTTGTTCCCTCTGTTACATGTTGCTTAAGACATTTGTCCCTCAAGAATTCTAGAAATTCCATTCCCCTTTTGCTACATGCATCTTCCTCTCTCCAATTTATACTACTGTAGTTAAAATCTCCCATAACAATCATTCTTCTTGCACTTGCCAAACTTAACTGTCTAAACATCTCCTGGTCCCCATCCTCTGTGCTCCTGGGTCTGTAGCAACACCCCACTAAATATCCTGTCTTGCCTACCTGTACCTCACACCATATGCTCTCAAAATCATTTGTCTCACTTCCTTCCAAAGCCTCCACACTTAAAGGACATAGGTCATCACTTATCATAAGCAGTACCCCATCACCATGCTTTCCCCTCCTATCCTGACGAAAAATGCTGTACCCAGCGACTTCTATTCCTGTTATTATATCCCCTTCTGTCAACCACATCTCAGTGATTCCAATAACTTTTGGCCAGGCTGATGCTATCTGCGCCACCAATTCCTCTCGCTTATTCCGGATACTCCTGGAATTAGTATAAAGCATATTGTTATGTCTCGTACTCCCTGTAATTTATTATTTTATATTATTCTTATCTTTTATCTTTTCAGCTCCTCCGTTGCCGACAAATTTATATTCTTTAAGTCGACTGCGCCAGCCGGCAACGGAAGTCTGAGACACAATTTTAAGCTACTGAAGGGTAATCTAGGGATCAAGTGGTTTGCAGTCGTGGTCCCCCCTTTCTTAATTGCTAATAGATTCCCCTACTAATTATGCATGGTCCAAAATTTAACACTCAATTCTCAGAACAATGACAGACTCATGAGGTTCAAATTAAAGAAACACATTTATTTTAGACAAATACATATATATACACTTCGGTCAGAGATTTCAATTCTAAGGAGCCTGAATTCCCCCCCCTCTTAAATTTACATATCCAAAATTAGTTACTCTGAAATCTCATGGTATCAATTTCACGCTCTTCTTTGTATAACTATATTCAGGCTTGGTTAATTTCTACTGAGTTGCTCAGTTCTCATTAATGGGAATAACACATATACATAGATACATTCTACAATCCTAGTGTGAAGCATATTAGACGTACTCCATCGTGCTAAATTCACATGAGACAATATTTTCTCTTATATTCTGGCTTTATCCTCCCCCAAAATTCAGTTAATATTTACAGGGTGTTCGGGATAAATTTGACATATTTATAATTAATTATATTTTTCCGTAAGTTACATGTATTAACACACACTTCTCTTCATTTAAAAGTTTGGACCCTTCTTCATTCATATACAAGATGTCAGAAAGGATGGATAGCTGGAACCCACCTGAATCATGGAAGAGAATAACTTGTATCATGATGATTCGTGCCCGCCATCAAAATAAGGATATTACGACTGCTGCCCAATGCTCCCTGAATACAGTAAAAACAATCAGGCATGAACTAGAGACTTGCAATGGTGACTACGAGGATGTAGCAAGAAGAAAGATCCCTAGCAGACGATCTGATTGCGTTTGTACAGCAGAATTCCTCGCAAATCTGCAGGAACAGGTGTTGAAGAACCCTGGCATTGGAATTCGGGCTTTGTTCATGGAGTTGCTAACTGTAGTCAAGCCCTGGATAACAAGGGTAGCCAATGGTAGGCCGTATGTATGGCAGCAGGATTCGGCCCCTTGCCACACCTCTGGGAAAAGTCAAAAATGGTTGTCTGAAAATTTCTACGACTTCACCAGTCCAAATGTTTGGACTCCAAACTCCCCAGACCTTAACCCCATGGATTATTTTGTATGGGGCGCAGTTGAAAAAGACACCAATCGCACTTCCAGTAATACAAAAGCCCAGTTAATGGATAAAATTAAAACAGTTTTTGCGGCCCTTCCCAGGGAGACTGTAGCATCAGCTTGTTCGAGGTTCCGAAGCAGAATTGAAGCTGTGATCGATGCTAATGGTGGTTATTTTGAGTAAATCTTGTTGATAGTATTGTAATTGACTCTGCCTGTAATGTTTTTTTGTCAATTCATTAAATTTAATAGATACAAAGAAGATTTTCTTTTTCCTTACGAAACTGTCAAATTTATCCCGAACACCCTGTAAGTTCAAATTTAATACAATAATAACAATGTTTCTTCTAACATAAACAGTCCGAAGCCTTGGTTCCCAGCTCAGCTTAAGCTTAGGGTGTTACTTGCTCTATAGACGTAGACAGAATGTCCAAAAGATTGCAGTTCTTTAGATATAAAGTAGAAGTAGACTATATGGAGTTCCTTAACGTTCTGTTTCTTATACCCTCTTTGGTTATTATTCAATATAATACGAAAACTTGCATCTTACCGTTCTTGCTTTTTCTGGTTGTTAGTGGGACCTCCTTAACTAGATTTCCGGGTTTCCTCACCATATATTTCTTATGGCATCTGCAACATACTTCTATTCTTTTCGAAAGAGATTCACCTCTTCTCTGATTTATACGTTGTTGTGGCTAATCAACAGCTCCTCCTTTCTGGAATTCTCTGGCCGCATTCCTCAGTTGTGGCTTTGGTCGACACGGCACCGTATAGCAACGGGAGATTCTTGCTAGGTACGGCGGCAAGCTTCACAGCTATCCAGCACTTTGATCAGGAACCAGGAACAGAAAAAAGAGGACGGTTGAATTCGGCGCCGAAACCTATATACCTCATGCGAGCACCCTCTCTTGGTGGTACGTCACGCACATAGCGGCAGCCGATTGGTCACCACACCTCCGAACTGTTTTTGACATGGCTCAATACCCTTATTATCTTATATACATCTTTCAGTAATTATACATAATTTTCCTCTTTTAATTAATCCACAAACATTATCTATTTAAATTATGGGTTAGTCAAAATTCACTTAATATCTACAAAAAATGTTTAGATACAGTTCTGAGTTACGAAGATGCACATTTTCTTCTGGCAGGCATAAGCATGTCCATATCCATGGCTTTTAACGTTACCTTATGTTGGATCGGAAATGGGATAGCTCATTAAAAGTGAGTTGGCACTTTTTACAACACAACAGAATAAATGCCATTGTTTCTATACGCAGCATTATCCCTTCTAGACTCCACTGGGCTTAGTGTTACCTGATGTCGTCTCCCTTCTCCCAAGTATCCATTCCCACAAGAGGCCACCCCTGCTATCATCCTTCCTCATTCAAATGTAAGTGGTTTCTCGCATACAATTCCTCTCTTTCCTCAAATGCACTTCAAGCATCCACATATTTGAATCCTCTCTTCTGACACATTCTTGCTATTATGCCATTCAATATCACCGCTCTTCTGCTCAGCTCATCATTATCATACCTAGGCAACACACACTATTTTTCCTCTCTCTATCTTCTTCCATACAACCTCAAGCAAAAATCTCATATCTCTCGCTGACTGACTTACATTACCACTTAAGTCATTTGTTCCTACCATCACAATCATCTCATCCACCCTTTCACCTCTCTTAATTGCCATAGCCACCCTTTCTATTGTTCCTCCTGGCAGACACTCCTCACGCATCCTATCTTGAACACCATGGATCATTGAGTCGCCATACATTATACCTCTTACCATTCCCTCTCTCCTATTGTTTCCATTCTCTCCTCTTCTTTCATTCCCATAGGTCTCTCTTATTCCCTCTCCTCTACTGCTATTCTCTCTTCTAGCACTCCCATACATCTCTCTGATTCCCTCTCTCCAACTGTTTCCATCCTTTCATCTTCTAGCAATCCCATGCCTCTCTCTCATTCCATCTCCCTTACTGTTTCCATCCTGTCTTCTAGCATTCCCATATCTCTATCTCATTCCATCTCTCCTACTGTTTCTATCCTCTCGTCTGCTAGCATTCCCATACCTCTCTCTCTCATTCCCTCTCTTCTACTGTTTCCATTCTCTCCTCTTCTAGCACCCCCATACCTCTCACTCATTCCCTCTCTTCTACTGTTTCCTTTCTCTCCTCTTCTAATGCTCCCAAAATTCTCTCTCTCTCTCTACCCCCTACTCTGATTCGACTTGCATTTATCTCTTCCATTCTCCTAATCTTATCTTTCATACTTCTGCTCTCATTCACAAAACATTCCACCTCTTCTTTCAGCTCATCTATCTCCCTCTGCAGGTCAGTCACTCTTAATCTAAATTCACTCTCCCAAACAAAACCATCTCCTAAACTTTCACAGTCACTCACACCTTCCACACTATCAACTATTATTTTCTCATTCATATATATATTTTTTTCATTCTCTCCTATCACACTACTTGTCTTCCTACATTCATTCCCCGTTCCTGGAGCAACAAGGTCAGATATTGATATTTCGAATGCACTTATTTCCTCTCACTGCCTGCATTTTGCACACATATGCTCTCCGCTCTCTTTCACAAGCCACATATCCAATTCCCGAGACGCATACATGCCGCATGTACTGCATGCCACAAAGTCCTTTATGATATTGCTTATAATAGAGTTCTTAAATGGCAGAGGACTTGGCGATACACCACTTGCGACTGCAGCTGAATCCAGCATCATTCTTTACTGCCGAGTAGCGTAATCGTTAATTATTCAATTAATAAATTCCATTAAATAAATTAGAAAAAAGTACAAACAATTACAAGCAAAACAAAACATTTAAGTACACTAAATAAAATGAAATATAACTAAATACAGTAATGAAAACTTAGCTTCGTTTTGTCTTCCACCTTTATGCATTCGATTCCGGCGGTAATCAAAATATATTATGTCGCAACAGCAACTAACTTCCAAAAAATAACCACTGAAGTACACTTGTATTCAGAGAAACAATTTAGCACTTAAAAATGTAGAAAAATGGGAAAAAAAATGGACTATTCACCGATTAAAAATCGCTTTCTTCTGCACAGCTCAAATTCACCACCACGTGCTCATTGAAAATAAATACTTGACAGTATTTATTTTCAACATCCAACATCCCTTCTTCTGCTTGCTTTTGGAAAATGTTCCCAAAACATTCAACTCAGTCTCCACCATTACTTCCAGACCAATGTTCCCTGTGAGCTGTGCAGTGACTAAGATGCTCCAGCACACACTGAATTGTTGCCAGGTAGCCAAAATTTTCATTTTAAAACACTGCTGGTTCTAAGTCACTATTTACATGGTTGTTTTTTGCTTTCTTTTCCTGATGTTCTACATATTTTAATTGGTTTATCAACTTTGTTAGATTGGTCCAGTTAGGTTATGTGATCTTGGGTGGCTGTCAGGCTTCATTAGGAATGAAATAGATGGTCGTCCTATTTTCAAACAGATGGGAAAGCAATGATTGGCTGGATTGATTGCTTTACTAGTGATCTTGTGGCAGAAACCTGAAGTTATGCACGATAGACTCAAAGTCCTGTATGAAGGTGACATCACTTTTAAAGTGATGCAGTCGTTAGGTCATGTAAAAATTTTCTGCTCAAAGCAGTAGCGGGCCTGCATAGCTCTAAAAAAAAAATAAAATAAAAAATAAATAAAAAAATGGAGGGAATATATTGCCCCAGACTCTAAGTTGTGTCAATTTCTTACATTACAATCACATAAAGATTACAAGTTACATATCAAAAATACACAGTGTATCTTTTCGGCTCAAAGTGCAAACATTATACTTTGCAGCACTGAACTGGCAATCATTATCCTTTGCTCACAATGTTGCTCTATTCAAATCATCCAGCAGCTTTTTATTACTGTGTTGCTAAATTGGACATTTCCTCTTCATGTTTTCATAGTATTAGTGTACAAATTAAACAACAGTGGTCCAGTATAGAGCCATGTAGTACATCGGTGAGCACTTTTCTTCTTTGTATCCATCAGCCACACTTCTTTATGTTGTCAGATTCATATCCATCTCCTCTCTTTCCCCTTATTTGCAACCTTATATAAATTCCTGTGTGGTTATAATGTCAAATACCTTTCCTAAGTTTACTAGTATATGTAGCCAGTTCCTTGCTCCAACTGAACTGTCACTTTATAATGAAGCTAAGGCAAGATCTAAATGATACTGTATGGTATGCTGATCCCATATAGTATCATAAAATCCTAACTACCCATCTGGGAATTCTTCTGACTAGCTGTGGGAGATGGAGGGGGGGGGAACAACCACTCTGGAGAAGCTAACAATTCTCTAATTTGCTTCTTCCATCTTGGAGACTCCCTTATGTAAATAAACTTTCTTGGCATTCTATTCTCTTGGGATCCCACCTCTGCTGAGACTCATGTTAAACAATCTAATCAAGGACACTGCCAGTTCTCTTGACGTTTTAATTGCATCTAATTCCATGGTCATATTCACATAGAAATTTTGTAATATACTTAGTATCTCCAGGATATTACAAAATCGTCTTCTATTCTCACATTTTGTTCTTGTTGCATCAGTCACTGCATTAACTCCACCTCTATATACACCTCTAAGTGATCGCTACTCCGTTTGTCAATGATTTCTTCTACTGCTGTCACCTTTGCATTTGCATTCATCAGTCATCTTCCATAATCAATCTTTATTTACCACATAACAAATGAACCTTAGTATTTCCTTTGGCCCTCAACTAATTTTGTCATAATCTGACACCTCCCTTTCCATTATGGTTAATCTTGTTTTCTCCACTTTATACTACTAATCCCATTTTTCATTATACTCTTTCCACAACATTTTTGTAGCTTTTACATAATGATGCAACTCATCTGTTTGATTCTTGCCTAATTTAGCCTTATGATTGCCATGTATTCTGATACTACTTTCCTCAAACACTCCTCACCATTTCTGATGTACTACTTTATTTTATTATTATTATTATTATTTGACACCTCCAGGGAGTCCAAAGACTCATCGAGGGAGAGTGTGCCAACAGCATCGAACGATTGGGCCCCTTCCAACTACTAACTGTGCTCAAACTTACTTAACTGAGCCATTAGTAGCAGAGGCTCTATCAATCGACTAACCTTTGCCAGCTAATTGTCGTTTCCTTATGGTTTCTTATGTCACAGTACTGCTCCAAGATATGTTCCACATATCTTGGAGCAGTACTGTGCTTTGCCACCTACCAGTCAAGAGTGCATGAACACTCACCTATCAGAGCTAAAGTGGCTACCTCAGTGGACTAATCTTCTGATGATTATCACCAGATGCATTCTCAAACCCTAAAGTTTCCTCATCATGTGCTGTTTTGGGTAATTACCTCTCAACAGTTACTATAATTCCATTTCCTTCCCATATGTCTGTTCCGCCTTCCATTCTGTTTTCATAGTTATTATTATGCAGGCTCCTCAGAGGAGTCATGGACTCATCAAGAGAGGACCTCTTTCCGGTCAGTATCTAAATACTTATCATATCTTTCTTTGAAAACATTCACCACACATGAGAAGAAACTGGACTCGCATGCTTCGTAACCACTGTTCATCAGTTTCCAGGGATGACTTCATTTTCTCCCCACACTTGCTATCAGCTGTAATATATCACCTTTTTATATACTGCAAGACCTTACCAAATTATGTTTTTGTCATATCGCCACTATTCATTATTACCCAACCTTGGAACTTAATCTCTCATAACTGTTTGCTCTGCACTCAATGAGCTAATTTGCCAATGCTTTTTCTTCCTTTTGTATCCTAAGGCCCATAGCAGCAGCAACTACTCTTATGGTTCTCAAACCTGTAACTTGCTAGTTGCCATTTTTCTGTTATCAGCAATTCCATTGGAATGCCTTGCCTGAGAGTGTGGTGTCTGCAGGGAGTTTGAATTTGTTCAAAGCACAGTATGATGAGCTGTATGTGTGATAAAAGGACCTCCCAGATGAGTCTTTGACTCCATGAGGTCTTGGGTAATAACAATAATAATAATAATTCCATCTTGTTTTCTGTGTCCTTCCTGAAAATGTAATGTCCCTTACATGCTGTTGCTGTCACCCTGTTCTTCTCTGTCAATTAATGACTTAGTTGACAGAGAATTTTTTTTTTTAAATGGTGAAAGTCTGAACACTTGCTACATTAGTAGCTGTAATTAGTATCAAACTAATTACTGGACATGATGTACACAAGTTATATACATCATGTAGCAGTCCATTTGTACATATGAACTTACCCCAATATATTACAACATTACTAATTTCGTTATTGATCCAAGCTTAACATATAGGAAGTAAAAAAGAATGCGCATGATCAGGGCTGTCTTAGCAAGTTTGAGCGCCCTGGGCTAAAAAAAAATTGGCATCTTAATCACATTGGATTGAGCAATAATTAACTATACATATAATTAATTAATTTTCATTGCAAAAAATTTTATTTTAAAATATATCGACATTACACATTTTTTTTAATTCAACAATATTTATAATATAATTATAAAATAATTTTTACTTATATTGAAACACAATTTTAATTTAAATATATATATATATATATATATGTGTATATATATATATATTATTTTAAAAGTTTAGTTTTCACTTGGTCAGACTACCCAGATACTGAGATAGGAGAGTTGGTAGCTTGCTCCACCTTTGCAAGGAGTCGCCTGGAGTTGTACCAATTTACCTCAGTCCTGAAGATACTTTCAGCTGCAAACTTTGTTTGCACACACTTGGATAAAGGATTAAACTAAATTTATTATAGTCTGACCAAGTGAAAAATAAACTTTCAACATCTTTCTCTAAATCCAGAGTAATTTAATAAAAAGGTGGCACATCGTTTGTCAGCTCCTATAGGAGGAGATGACCTTGCTAATGCTTCTGCCTTGGTATCTCCACTTGGGCCTGGCTCCCACTGAAGAGACCTCAATAAAGGTCAAAACTAGTTGGATAGTGGCCCTTCCCTTAATGCATAACATTATACATATCCGCAAGGAGATGTGTTTTGCATTATGGGAGATACTGAGATAGGAATGTTGGTAGCTTGCTCCACCTTTGCAAGAAGTCGCCCGGTGTTGTACCATTTTACCCCAGTCCTGAAGATACTTTCAGGCGCAAACTTTGTTTGCACACACTTGGATAAAGGATTAAACTAAATTTATTATATTTTATTAAATGAATGAGTATTTTGAAATTTTCATATAAATCAATGCAACTTGGGGGATTTTCAAAAACTGTTTAGTAGATGCAATGTCTAAATGTATTCCTAGGGTGAGAAGGTTAAATAAGGTGGGTGTGAGATGGATGAATAAAGAGATTAAGCATGCAATACAGAGAAAAAGGGCATTGTGGAGGCAGCATAAGAGAAGTGGAAATAACCAATTCCATGAAGTCTATAAAGCCCAAGCAAGGAAGGTGACTTGGTTGGTGAGGGTAGCTAAAGGGAAGTATGAACAGCAGTTGGCTAATGAAACGAAAAAGAATCCTAAGGAATTCTTTCGATTTGTAGCCAACAAAAGAAAGAATAATTATGGAAGGATGACATTTGATTGGAGAAAATGGTATAAAGACAGCTGATGCAGAATTGTTGTGACCTTTTCTTCTTATTCTATTCTATTAACTTTCTTATACTTTATATCCTACCAGCTGCGCCATTTATGTTGTGCCCCATTTTACGATTTTTATTCTATTTTATAATTTCCGCTTATCTATGTTCTTCTATTATCTACGCACGAGATATCACCAAAACTTATACTAACGTCTAAGTTATTTCTCCCCTTAGCACCCCTAATATTTTGTATTTATACTGCGCCTTTTGGAGTATTTAGTTTAAGATATTATATTCAAAAACAAGGAGAAAGAACTCAAATATGTCTGAAAGTGTAACTATGTTGCAGTCGTGACACTTTATCTCGTTTCTTACATTAATTTCCCGCATGATTAGGTTCGTGATTTTCAAGTGGTGCATTGGACAGCAATTTCAGACAACTCTTTTATCATTTAAACAAAGGTTTATTAAATTACTTAACATGGTACAATTCAATTTTTTGTGATTACTCAATTTAATGCTAAACTAAATACTTACAAACTAATATTAGCTTACTTCAAGTAAGGCTATGATCCTTCAATGGGTATTACGATCATGCCGCCATAACAATTCAACACATAAATTCACTTGACATGGACAAATAAGATTAACTCACACTATTTAACTATTCAAACTTAAGTAGATTAATTAAACCCTTTTCTGAACTAACACACAACTATGACATTTTAACTTTCCAATACATTACAATAGACACGCAAAATTCTCAGGATACTTGATTACTTATATAATATTCATTAGCAAGCTTACTTTCATTATATTCTGTCAGATACTAAAGTCCTAGTATAAATTTTCCTTGGTCACTTCAACAGTTCCGTATTAGAATAATGATACTTATCACAGACACATTTTTAGTTAACATTAGATATATTTTACAGTACCTTTCTTTTTTGGGTTCTTCATATGGGCCTTTACCTTCTTCTGATTGAACTTGCTTGGTGTAACCTCTTCGATAATCTGCTATTCCTACGTTCCTTTTTGAGTTGAACTATTCTTAGACACACTCTGAATCATCTATATATTGGCTGTGCAACTCGCCACGTGGACATCTATTTCTTTACAGCTCTCCGTTTTTCGTAGTTGTCACTGAAGTTCGAATGCAAAGAATATGCTTTCTTTTTCTTGACTATATGGCATTCTTCGCTTCTCACATAGGAAATACGGAACTGAGATTCCGCTCACTTTTGTTTCCGTGTTGTAGCGTCGGAGATATAACTCCAATTTCGCCACTCAGGAAATCACCGTGAAATCCCTACGAAAGAGCTCGCAAAGGACTCTCCTGGAACGGACTCAAAACCAAAACCAAAAAAGCCTCGTTGGAGGGGGCGGTTCCAACCCTTTTATACATGTTCTCCTAACGGCACTTTTTCTAACTTCTTTTCTCCGCCCCCTACTTGTTTTTACTTCACCGACCAATTAGGGTGGCGTTTTTCTGCCAAATGTCATTTGATTGGCGAGCCCGTAACGATGTCTCAATCCGGGAATCGGCCCTGAGCAATAGTCTGTTGTTTTCCTTTGCTAGCCTCTAACTTAATCCCTTCCAAAATTTTTCTACGAATTTACTTAATAACTTAATCTCTAGCCTCTCACATACCATCTCTTATGACTAATCCTTTTCTGTCTTATTTATTTAACTTTTCTCATTTAAATCATATCACAATGTTAATATATTCCTTCTTTTGTTAGTTAGTTTAACAAAAACCTTTATTTTTTTTATATTTTATTGGATGCAAGAATCTTTCTTTTTCTTTTAATTAATTCAACTATTATCTTTTCATGCAGGGTTCTAATTTATTTTATTTATTCTTCATGTTACACCATGATAGCTGAGAATTTTACATTCTTAAGATATCAGGGTGTAACAGAATGTGTGGTGGAGATATTTAATGAACAGTTCATAAAGATCTTTCAATCTTGTGAATGTGACTTCATGGAGGGATTGAGAGCAGTTGATGATGGGGAGGAGAGACTGACTCTAGGTGAGCAAGAGGTGTATGGGGAGTTGAGTAAACTAGATGTTAATAAGGCTGTGGGACTTGATAATATATCACCACGTATTCTGAAAGAATGTGCCAGGGAGTTGACACCTGCCCTGACATATTTTTTTAATATGAGTCTTGCACTCGGTCAAGTTCCTAAGGAGTGGAAGGACGGCAAGATTGTGCCACTTCATAAAGGAGGTGATCGAACTCAAGCATCAAACTATAGGCCTGTCCAGTGGTGCAACCAGAGGGGGGGGGACAAGGGGCCCAGGCACCCCCCAAAGAAAAGGAAAAAAACACTAGAAAAATTTCCAAAAATCTTTTCCTAATTAAAATTCATTTTTTTTATTTATGTTGTGTGCTACTTATGAATTAGTGATCACTGCAGATGCTCAGTTATAGGTCGTATGCGATGTGTAGTGTGTATTTGCAAAACATCTACTCAACTCAGCCCCCCCGAAGGTTAAATCCCGAGCACTCGGCCCCCTCCAAGATTAAATCCTGACTGCGCCACTGGGCCTGTCTCAGTGTCAGATGTTGTGGTTAAGTTGTTGGAGAAGCTAGTGAGAACTAGGATCCAGAGTTGGGTTGATAATAATGGTATTATCTTTGATGGACAGCATGGATTTGCTAAAGGGAGGTCATGTTTTAGTAATCTACTTACTTATTACAATAAAGTGACTGCTTCCTTGGACAGAAGAAAAGGATACACAGTAATATACTTGGATTTCGCAAAGGCGTTTGATAGAGTACCTCATGATAGGTTGACAGTCAAACTAGAGCAGATGGGGTTGGATATTAGATTGGTGCATTGGATTGGAGACTGGCTATCTGATAGGTATCAACAAGTTGTGTATGGGGGAGCGATATCCAGGAAAAGGAAAATCACTAGTGGAGTGCCTCAGGGATGTTTTAGGTTAATTACTGTTTAACTTGTATATTAGTGATATAGGTGAAGATTTGGATGGAGATATTCAGTTGTTTGCAGGTGATTCAAAGTTGGGACGAACCATGAAGTGTGGTGAAGATGTTGTGGCCTTACAGGAAGATTTGAATAGATTGAGTGATTGGGCACGGAAATGGGGATGTGAATTCAATGTTGCAAAATGTAAGGTTTTAAAATTTGGAAAACTAAGATGGGATGCAGAATTTATGCTTGGTGAGAATATATTGTTGGAAGTAGAGGAAATAAGAGATCTGGGGGTGATAGTGGATAAAGATCTAAAATTTAGGGGACACATCGCCAAAATTGTGAAGTCAACACAAAGGCTTCTGGGAATGATGCGGAGGACACTGACGTGTAGAAGTAGGGAGATTCTTGTTCCGTTGTATAAGGCTTTGATTAGGCCAAACATGGACTATTGTGCCCAGATTTGGTCACTGGGTTTTCAGAAGGATGAAGAGATGCTGGAAAGGGTCCACAGGAGACTGACTAAGGTAGTTTCTGACCTCTGGAATGTCGAGTATGAGGAAAGATTGAGAAGATGTAATTTGCAGAGTCTAGTGGACAGGAGGAAGAGGGGAGATATGATAGAGACCTACAAGTTGGTAAGGGGTTGTTATAGGATCAATGTTGGAGAAGTTTTACAGAGAATTGTGGGAGATCAGGGGAGAACCAGAGGTCATCCCTGTAAACTGTATAAAGAGGGTGTGAGTAGGGGAGTGAGAGGCAGGTTTGAATTATTGGAATGCCTTGCCTGAGAATGTGGTGTCTGCAAAGAGTTTGAATGTGTTTAAAACACGGTATGATGAGCAGTGTGTGTGATAAAAGGACCTGCCAGATGAGTCTTTGACTCCATGAGGTCTTGGGGTGGTAATAGTAATAATAATAATAATAATAATAAATATCATATAACATAATAAAAAATCAATTTGTACTCAAAATTGTATAATTTAGAAAGTTTTTAAAAATTAAAAACTATTAATAAACACTTATAACTAAAAAAAAGTTATTTTTGTCATACACAAACACAATGTCAATGTATTTATTATTATTATTATAAAATCCTCCATGGAGCCAAAGACTCATCGTGGAAGGTCCACTGTTATATATACAGTTTATCACACGCGTCTTAAATATATTCACTGTCTCTGTACTCACCACACTCTCCTTGCAAAAAACCTGCTTCTTACTCCCTTGCTCACACCCTCCTTATACAGCTTCCAGGGATGACCTCTTGTTCTCCTGCTATCTTCACCCATTCTGTGCAAAACCTCCCCAACATTAATCTGATAACCTCTTGACAGCTTATATGTCTCGATCATATTCCCTCTGTTAGATCCTGCCTTTACTAGAGATAGACACTCATTCGTGGTCTAGCAGTGAAAAGAGCCTTAAAACAGAGAAAATACCTGTACTGCTGGTCCATATTGAATTTTAAAGAAATAAGGAAAGGGGATAAAGTAAAGTGTATCATATAATTGTATATTGAGTGTGTATCCATTCACTTATTGAAGGGAAAAGATTGTGAAACATTTAATATGTATAATTTAAAGAGGGAAAATAATGTGCATAAATTGAAATAGAAACAAAGGAGTAGTATGTGTAAGCTATGGCAAACAAAGAAAACGTGATGACTAAGATCCTGAAGGTCATGACCTTGATCGGCCCATATTGGAACCTTACAAGCAGGGATTAACTAATTCTCTGAGAGGAGCTCTCTCATGGGTTTGCAATGAAGCATTTTGATGCGACCGTGAATGTAAGCTCCTTGGAAGAAAAAGGTTGAATGATCGAAAGGAGCGAGGAGAGAAAAAGTGGGAGACAGAGAGTGAGAGCCATTAGGTGAGCAAGTAGGTGAAAGGAAAGGAGGTAGGACGTGAGGATGATCTCCTACCAGAAGGGGCAAGCTCGGGTCCAAGTGAAGCCCGAACCGTGGTTTCCCCCTTGAAGGATTCAGAAATCCCAGATAAGCACCTCAGATGTTCCCACCGACAATGAAATTTTAGTGCGCGTGAATCCATAAGACGGGAAGGCATAATCTGCAGTGTGAACAAGGATCCAACCAGGATGCACACGTGACTCACATGTGGTGATTCAGTGAAACTGTGAGCAGCCAGAAACGGTAAGGCAATTTTGTCCTTTCTAAAGTTAAGTGAGAGTGCTGAAAGAGAATACTTTAAGCAGTGTTGCAAAAGAGAAAACTGAAACTATTGTTGGAGTAACTTTAAGGACATTGGACTGGTAGTTCGAAGAGCCATGTCAAGTGATTTCTTGCTAATTTTAGTATGTAAATGTTACCTTAACTGTCTCCCCAGAGATTCTTGTCTAGATATAAGTGTATTAATTGCCCAAGTGCTTACTTTTCTTAAGGGATGATAAATGTGTCAATTTATGAGATTTTCATGTAATATTATTTAAAAGTGGTTTGATCTAAATAAGATAACTGACGAATTGATTATTTCATGTTTAATGTATTCTATTAGTGTAAAATAAAACTTTATGTTTTATCATTTGAAATCCTGGTATTGAATTTGTGTTTGATACCGACATTTGCCGCTCACTAAACTATGAACCGTGACAGAGGGGAAAGAAAGATATTACAATAGGAAAGAGAAGGGGGCCACGACTGCAACATTTTATGAGAGGGCCACGAATATTTCTAAGGTATAATAACTCTAACTGGCACAGTATAAATATGAATTTGTTAGGGTATGTTACCCAGGGAAAATTCTACAATCCCTGACCACAACCAGTAGTGATAAGGCACATTCAGAATTAAGTAATATTAACATCCCAAACCACGAACCATACGATCTAACATCCCTCCCTCCTCCTCCTATCCACCAATTTCTGCAAATTGCATTTTGTCAATCTGTCTTCATACCCTACATTTCAGAGACCAGAAACCACCTTAGTCAATTGCCTATGAACTTTTTCCAATGCATTTTCATCTTTTTGAAAACCAGGTGACCAGATCTGTGCCCAGTAATCCATATGTGGCCTGATCAAAGCCTTATACAAAGGAACCATAACATCCTTACTTCTACAAGTTAATGTCCTCTGCATTGTTCCCATTATCCGCTGTGTTGTCTTCACAATTTATGTAACATGTCTCTGAAATTTTAGGTCCTTGTCTACAATCACTCCTAGATCTCTCATCTCCTCTACCGCTTCCAAGATATTTCCACCGACTGTGTACTTTACATCCCATCTCTGCTTCCCAAATTTCAAAACCTTACGCTTTGAAATATTGAATTGACATCCCCACTCATTTACCCACTCAGCCAGTGTATTCACGTCCTCTTGCAAAGCTACAACATCCGCTCTACTCCTGATAACTCTCCCCAACTTTGCATCATATGCAAAGAACTGCATATCACCACTCAGACCTATCTAAATATCATTTATATACAAATTAAATAGCAATGGACTCAAAACATCCTCGAGGGCCACCACCAGTAACTTTCCTCTTCTGGGATATCGCTCCTCCATAGACAACTCGCTGATACCTATCAGACAGCTAATCCAGCAAACTGATCTACTATTCAGCTCCATCCGTTCCAATTTAATTACCAGCATCATGTGGCAATTTATCAAACACCTTTGCAAAATCTAAATATACCACTGTATATGCAACGTCCTTATCCATCGCATTTGTCATTTATTATAAAAAGTAAGCAGACTTTTTATAATAAATTTACTAAAGGAAGATCATTGCTAAAGCATGATCTTCCTTTAGTAAATCCATGCTGGCTGCTAAAGATTATTTTTCTGTTGTCAACCCAATTCTGAATCTTAGTCCCAACTAACTTCTCTGATACCTTAACCACAACTGCAGACACACAGACTGGTCTATAATTCAAAGCCTTACTCTTATCACTTCCCTTATGAACTGGAACAATTTTACCCTCATTTCCACTATTTTGGAATGTGACCCAGTGAGAGACTCATGTTGAAAAGATATGCAAAAGCTGTTAACTCTCTGGCACATTCCCTCAAAACACGTGGTGAAATAGCATCAAGTCCCACATCCTTATTACATCAAGTCTATTCAATTCCTCATATACCTCTTGTTCACTTACTAACAGTTCCTCCTTCTTTCCCACTGCTTTCAAGTTCTGCATGATGCCACATTCACAAGAATGAATTTTATAAATTGCTCACTAAATATCTCAACTATATCCTACGCAGTGGTTATCATTCCTCCGTTTTCACCAATCAATCCCATCCTACCATAATCATTCTTTCTTCTACTGGCCACATATCGAAAAAACTCCTTAGGATAACCATAACATCACTGGCCAGAAAGGTAAAGCAAGATCCTTTTTTCTTCCCCGTTGTCTGATAGGGACGAATTGAAGAGGAAAGATTTATGAGCTGTAAGCTCACCCTGGGGAGGCATGGAGATTACTCGGTGTTGCTATTATTTAGGATGGCTTTTGGTCTCTTGTGTTTGAAGAGGTCAGTTTCATCGTAGCTTGCTGCATGTTTCACTAGATCGTTGGGGTGTGTAGAGATTTTTGAGAAGAATTTTGCTGCTGTAGTTTGTAGGAAGATGTAGATGTAAGGGATGTTTGTATCTCTATGCAGTTGGACAGTTCTTACAAACCATGGTGCTTGTAGGATCATGCGCAAACATTTGTTTTGCACTCTCTGTAGCTTGAAGAATTTGAGTGTTGGATGTGTGGCTCCAGGCTGGCGATGCGTTCTATTAGGCGGATCGTCAGCAGATAGAGGAGTACTTTAATTCTGGTATTTAACCTGCTTTTTCTGTTTATTAGAGGGTAAAGTTGTGCGATGGGTTTAGATGCTTTCATGCATAAGGCTTTGATGTGTGGGTTGAAAGTTAATCTTTTGTCCAGTGTTACCCCAAGATATTTTGTTTCTGTTTGCCAGGGGATTTTGGTGTTGAATAGATAAAGGTCCCCCTTGGGAGTTGCCAATCTTCTGGTGAAAAGTATCGCTAGACACTTTTGGGGATTTACTTGTAATCTCGATTTGGAGAACCATTGTTCTAGTTTTAGTAGATTTTCTTGCAGTTTTTTAGTGACGAGATGTGGTTGTAGAGATCTAGCAAGTACTGCTGTGTCATCTGCATAGAGTGCTAAGATGGATGACATTGGGTTGTGTGGGATCTCTGCCATATATTGAGAATAAGATTGGTGCCAGTAGGGAACCTTGGGGAACTCCCGCTGAGATCCGTTGCTGACTTGAAACTGTTCCATTTATTTTGACTTGTATGTGACTCCTTAGGATTTTTTTTTGGCCACTTATTTATAATAATCCCAATTCACAAATAGTCAAGTATTCACAACACACCACATTATATTCGTAATGGTGAACGTAATTCGAAATATTAACAAGAGAGAAACCAGAAACGATATTAATATTGAATGATGATAATTGTAAAATGAATGCACTACTTAAGCACACAGACCGCAGACCATGCTCATTTCTGAGTATAAATACATATATATAATAAAATGCCAGTGGTGCAGCCGAAAATGAAATTGTATATTGTATAAGGTTGGTCGATTGGTAGAGCCTTTGCTATTAATGGCTCACGCAAAAAGTTAAGCAAGTTTGAGCGTGGTTAGTAGTTGGAAGGGATCTCTCCCTCGATGAGTCTTTGGACTCCCTGGAAGTGTCACATAATAATAATATTTTGTCAGCAATTTTTAAAATAAATATACATTCTTTTATTTAGAAAAGCAATCAAGCAATCGTTAAGATTATAAATGTTATTGAAAATATTATTAATGATTTATTTATTAATTATTAATGTTAGCTGTATAAAAAATCCTAATAACATTTCAAAGGTTGGTCGATTGGTAGAGTCTCTGCTACTAATGGCTCAATTAAGTAAGGTTGAGTGCAGTTAGTAGTTGGAAGGGGACCAATCATTCAATGCTATTGGCAGACTCTCCCTCAATGAGTCTTTGGACTCCCTGGAGGTGTGAAATAATAATAATAATTTTGTAGCTCAGTGGAATTAGCACTTGTATGGCTCGAAGCTAGACTTAAGTTCAAGTCTAGTCACCGATTGGAGGAACTTTTTCAAAGCCTTTCTTCGACCGGTTCCAAAGTTAGTCAATCTCTGGCAAAGGCAAGCGGGTTTTTCCTCCAGGAAACTCGGGTTTTTCATCCCATAAACTCAAGAAAATTGACCGTAGTACCCGCATTGTTTCAGACAGTAACATATCTTGTTAGGGTTAGGTACCAAGAGATGGCAGCACTTGTTTGCCAGCCTCTTCATCAGTGGTTACTACAATTAGTAATAGACATGGACCAGCTATCTATGATTGGCTACTGGTGGAGACTGAATATCTCAGTTTATACCCTATCCCCAAAAGCTAGATAGTGTATAAAAGCCTCACCTACTCCCTATAAGGGAATAAAAGGTGTTAGCTGATTTATTTTGTTATTTATTCTTTAATTTTGATGACATTTCAAATTAAATAGATTTTTGTGTCCAAAATTGAAAAAAAAAAAAACTTTTTAACATAATTTCTTAAGTGCCCTTGGATCGATGGTGCTGGGCTATAGCCCATTTAGCCCAATGGATAAGGAGGCCCTGCACATGGTGCTGTGGATATGTATTAAATTATATTAACTGTTAGTTAAATGGTGAAATCATCAATAACATCCGATATGTGATGACACAGCTCTCCTGACTGACAATATTCAGGATCTTCAAAATCTTCTGGAACTAGTGAATGAAGAGAGTGAAAAAATGGAATTAAAAATAAATATCACCAAAACTAAATTCATGGTCATAAGCAAGAAACCAATTCTTAATTCAGCACTTTCTTTAAATGGAAAACAAATAGAAAGAGTGGCAAAGTTTAAATATCTCGGATGCTGGTTAAATGAAGATTGCAATCCAGAAATGGAAATAAAAGTTAGAATTGAGATGGCGAGAAAAAATTTTCTATTGATGAAATCAACACTGTGTAACTGCAGTTTAAATTTAGAGCTAGAGTACACATGGTTAAATGCTATGTATGATCTGTACTGGTGTACGGTGCAGAAACTTGGACACCTTGAAGACAACATCAATAAAAAGACTTGAAGCCATTGAGATGTGGTTATACAGATGAATGTTAAAAATCCCATGGACAGCAAAAACGTCCAATCAGGAAGTACTGGAAAAAATGAGGAAATCACGTGAACTCTTAGATACCATAAAAAGAAGGAAAAGTGCATATCTTGGTCACCTACTTTGTAATGAGAAATATAAGATACTTCAATTGATTATAAAAGAGAACATAAATGGAAGAAGAGGACAAGGAAGACGAAGAAAATCTTGGCTGACAGACATCAGACAGTACTGGAAAAAATGGGGAAATCACGTGAACTTTTAGATACCATAAAAAGAAAGAAACTGCATATCTTGGTCACCTACTTCATAATGAGAAGTATAAGATACTTCAATTGATTATAAAAGAGAACATAAATGGAAGAGGAGGACAAAAAAGATGAAGAAAATTTTGGCTGACAGACAATCAGACAGTGGATGCATGAACTCTGAGCGACTGTTCAGAGTGGCTGAGAATCACTAAAAATTTGCCAAGGAGATAGCCGACCTCCAATAGGAGATGACACTCAAAGAAGAGAACTGTTAGTTGGAGTTCATAAGGTTTAATTGTGTAGAATAATGTTATGTTTAGATAACAGGAGAACATTTTTACTTAAAATATTAAACTCTTATCAGTCAGTTCCAGTTTGAAGGGCAATGGTTCAGTGTGCTGGTGATATTCTTAGGTTGTGATGGTCTAGAGTCACATTCTTGCTTGAAATCTATACTCATTGTATGGACTTAGATTGTGCTTGCTCCATGAAGTCTTGGTTTTGGATATTACTGGTGATGTTAAAGCATCATTTGTTTTATTAGTAAATTTTGACATAAGATCTTATTACTTAAATGTTGTTTGGTATCTTGAAACAGTTATTGATCTTCCTGGATTGTTTCTCAAGGATCAGTTCAGCTGGATGTTATGAGATGAATTTGATCTGTCTATATTAAGCTTTTTAGGACATCGTTGCTGTAGATCAGAGAACAGCATATCATAGGCTTTAAGGCTGTCATTTATAGATTAGGGAAGAATTGTCACAACTTTGAATTCTTGTTTACTACTCGGCATCTTAGGTGAGATTTTTAAAATCTTGTTGATCGACTCAAGCCATCTATTAAACAATACAGTGTGTTTGAGATAATGAAGATCTTTGTTTCATTTATCAATGGTTGGAGGTGTTGCAGGTGCTGTAAGAAAATATTGTTGCTCAATATTTTCATCGTATTTATCCTGTGTAAGGGTGGTAGTGAGAAGAAGCATGCAGAAATCTACTAGTATGTAGTGGGCTTTCCGAACATCGAGAAAATCGGTCCATTTTCTTCAGATACTTCCAGGAAAATGGAAAGGTAACATTCTGCAATTTTCAAGTACAAGCATGAATTTTATATCTAGCTGCAGGATATTAAAAGGTAGTTCTTGAACATTTGCAATTCCTCAATTTTTCTTGTCCAAATGATGAAAATATCATTGATGCAACAAAGCCCAAATTTTGGCTTTTTTGTATAGCTTTCTTTTGAAAGTTATATTATTATTATTATTATTATTATTATTATTATCATTATACAGGCACCTCCATGGAGTCTGAAGACCAATTGCCCAAATTATCCACACAATCTATCATACCACTCCTTGAACCCAATTAACAGACAAAAGCATTCACGACTGACTCTGGCAAGCTATTCCACTCATTCACAACTCTCCAAATAAAAAATCTAGTCCTCAAACCCATATATTCAACTTCTTGTTCTGGTCCCTCTAGCCAAGTGCTGAGATATTTTCCCTACACCTATCCTATAAAACCCTTGAAGCAACTTAAATGTTTCGATCATATTCCCTCTTTTTCTCCTATCAACCAACTTCTGCAACCCACACACCGTCAATCTATCCTCATAGGGAACATTCCACAAACCATCTTGGTCGCTCACCTCTGAATCTTCTCCACTATTGCCTCATCCCCAAGAAACCCAGGAGACCAGATTTGAGCACAGTAATCTGTGGACGTTTCAAGAAGAATAACTTCCTTATCTCTACTTGTTAATGTGTTCTTCAATAGCCAAGTAGTCTTATGGACAACCTTAGCAATATGTCCTCTAAACTTTAATTCTCTGTCCACAACCACCACTCCTGGAGTACATTTCCATCAATATGGTACACAGCTTGTAACCTATTTATCCTAAAATGCATAATTTTACATTTCTCCACATTAAACGAAATTGTTGCTGTTAAAGAAGATCTGTTATCTTTTGCCCATACTGACAGCCTATTTAAATCATCAAGGCAAGTTCTCCACATTGCCTTGATCAACTATTACTCTACCTAATTTGCATCATTAGCAAACAAGTGAATATTTCCTTTCAGGCTATTTCCTATATCATTTATGTACAAATTAAACAGCAGTGGTCCCAGCACTGACCTTTGCGGTACACCTAGTCACCTGTTTTTGCCCTCCATATATCACTTTTTGATATCTGTCTAGTCTGGCAGCCACCCTGTTATTCACTTAACTAATGTCACATCCATTCCCATTTTGTTCTAATTTTTTTAACAGAGTTCCATGTGGTATTTTGTCAAATGCCTTAGGAAAATCCAGCAGAATCATCATATAGCAATTTCCTTTATCCAACTCATCTGTTACTCTATTATAAAAAGGTTAATAAATTACTAAGCCATGACTTACCCATCACAAAGCCATGCTTCTCCCTTATACAGTATCATATTTTTATCCACCCATTCTTGAATTATTCTTTTGACCAATTTTTCTAGCTTTTACCACCACACCTGAGATACTGATTGGTCTGTAAATTGCTACTGCAGTTTTAGTACCTCCCATATGCAAGGTGATTATTTTGTCTTCTTTGCACTACCTTGGGACTGGACCACAGCTGAGACTTAAATTAAAGAGCTTAGTCAGAGGTACTGCCAGTTCCCTTGCACACTGTTGCAAATCTTGAGCTAATATCCCATCTAATCCCACAGCTGTATTTATATTGAAATTCTGCAATATCCTAAGAACCTCCAATTCATCCGCCTCTGTTCCTACATTAGTGTCTGTCACATATGTTAAAGCTGTAACCTCACTTGGATGCTATACCCTTGCAAAGTGGACACTCAGTAACTCAACTATTTTATCTACTTCTGTCATCTCGTCACCACCATTATCATCACTCATTACGGTGAATCTTCAATAGTCATTCTTCCTCTTACCTGGCACGTAAAGAAAGAACTATTTGAGATTTACTTTGGCCTGATCAGCTAGATTCTTCTCTTAATCTGATTGCGCCTACTTTGCCATGTGGTCACCCTTTCTTGCCTGAGCCTAGTACTGTTTTCATGAGTTTGCTAGTCACCTTTTTCCTTATATACCCTCCACAGCAATTTCTTCTTCTGCAGCTCATGCTTAATGATATTACTCATCCATCTAATTCCTACTAGATTAATCATTCTTACATTAGGTATGCATTTTAATATTTCTTTCTCTAGATAACCTTTAACTATCTCCTATGCACTACTAACATCCTTACCCTGCACAGTTTTATGCCATTGCACAGGTTTTAGCTTCCTCCTAAGCTTATCATAATTACCTGCCTTGCAGTTTCCTTCTTGACAGAATATTCTTCATGTTTTACAGTCTCCCAAGTCAAAACGCTATGGTCACTTTCTGTTGTTTATTATTTTGACGGTATAATAGAACACAGAAACTAAGTAAATAATTAATTTATTAACTTGATGCTGATATTTCGCTGGTATTATAACCAGCATCTTCAGAGCACAAAAACACTGTTTGTCACAATACGCGAGACTAAAACAACATGGTGTATTTCAACAAAATTGTAGCAGCAACACAAAGACTAGAGTCCTGATTTTGGCGCCCTCTATCTGAAAAAAAAAAAAAAAAAAAAACGCTATCATATATTACTAGAGTCCTAGAAAAGTGCTAGTTTTTTCTTAATATGACTGTCTCCCAGATCTTCGGCAAGTTAATACAGTCATGTTTGTTGAGATTTGGAGTGTGTTTTAGGGCTTCTGTCGCCTCTAAGAACAATCTCTCTGATTTATATGGGTTTCTGTGTAGTACTTTTGTGTTTTTCCAGTTGATCCTGTGTGCAGGGGTATCCAGAGCATGGTCTGCTAGGCCCGACTTCCCATAATGATATTTCCGGATGTATCGTTTATGTTCGCTGATGCGGATATTCACAATTCTTCCTGTTTGACCGTAGTAGGCTTGATTGCATGAGAAGGGTACTTGGTAGACTCCTGGATGTGATAAAGGAGGAATGCTGTCCTTGGGTGAGCGGATGAGGGTGGCTAATTTGCTACATGGTCTGAATGTAGTGCGTAGTTTATGTTTATTGAGAATTCTTGAGATCTTTTCGGATGTACCTTTAATGTAAGGGATGGTGACTGTTTTGTTGTAGTTCTCTGTGGTGGATGGTGGGAGGGGTTTCTTAGGAGTGTGTAGTATTTTGTTTATTTTTTGTGGATTGTAGCCGTTGGCCAAGAAGGTGTGGCGTAAGTGAGTCAGTTCAGCAGTGAGAGCCTTGTCATTTGAGCAGATTGCTCTCGCTCTATGGGTTAGCGTTTTTAATATGCCATATTGTTGAGAAGGATGATGGTGTGATTGTTTGTGTAAGTATCTGCCTGTATGTGTGGGTTTTTTGAAAACTGAAAATGATAAGGAACCATCTGGGAGACGTGTGATGAGTGTATCCAGGAAGGGCAGACAGTTGTTGGCTTCCAGTTCCATAGTAAAGTGGATTTTTGGATGTTGGTAAGATAAGGAACCAAAATGATAAGGAACCATCTCCCAGATGGTTCCTTATCATTTTCAGTTTTCAGAAAACCCACACATACAGGCAGATACTTACACAAACAATCACACCATCATCCTTCTCAACAATATGGCATATTAAAAACGCTAACCCATAGAGCGAGAGCAATCTGCTCAAATGACAAGGCTCTCACTGCTGAACTGACTCACTTACGCCACACCTTCTTGGCCAACGGCTACAATCCACAAAAAATAAACAAAATACTAAACACTCCTAAGAAACCCCTCCCACCATCCACCACAGAGAACTACAACAAAACAGTCACCATCCCTTACATTAAAGGTACATCCGAAAAGATCTCAAGAATTCTCAATAAACATAAACTACGCACTACATTCAGACCATGTAGCAAATTAGCCACCCTCATCCGCTCACCCAAGGACAGCATTCCTCCTTTATCACATCCAGGAGTCTACCAAGTACCCTGCTCATGCAATCAAGCCTACTACGGTCAAACAGGAAGAACTGTGAATATCCGCATCAGCGAACATAAACGATATGTCCGGAAATATCATTATGGGAAGTCGGGCCTAGCAGACCATGCTCTGGATACCCCTGCACACAGGATCAACTGGAAAAACACAAAAGTACTACACAGAAACCCATATAAATCAGAGAGATTGTTCTTAGAGGCGACAGAAGCCCTAAAACACACTCCAAATCTCAACAAATATGGCTGTATTAACTTGCCGAAGATCTGGGAGACAGTCATATTAAGAAAAAACTAGCACTTTTCTAGGACTCTAGTAATATATGATAGCGTTTTTTTTTTTTTTTTTTTTTTTTTTTTTTTTTTTTTTTTTTTCCCCAGATAGAGGGTGCCAAAATCAGGACTCTAGTCTTTGTGTTGCTGCTACAATTTTGTTGAAATACACCATGTTGTTTTAGTCTCGCGTATTGTGACAAACAGTGTTTTTGTGCTCTGAAGATGCTGGTTATAATACCAGCGAAATATCAGCATCAAGTTAATAAATTAATTATTTACTTAGTTTCTGTGTTCTATTATACCGTCAAAATAATAAACAACATGTTCGACGAACACATAAGTCTGTCCACACGGTCACTTTCTACAACTGGAGACAAGGTGTTAGGGATAGCTCTTCTGATTCTAAGACCAGATCCAATACTTATACCCAAATCCTCTCCATGACATGCTGCCTCAAGTAATTATATCTCAGCAGGTGTATAAATTCCATTTCCTTCCTACTATGTGATCTTTCTTCCTTCCAGTCTGTATCTCTATAGTTGAAGTCCATCATAATAATTGTACTCATTGTACTAATTTGCCAATGCATGTCTTCCAGATCATCTGTGGAACTCCCTGGCCTATAGCAATAACCAACTGCATATTTTGTCTTACTGGCTTTGATCTCGCACCATACTGTTCAAAAGAACAGCCACCCTCCTGCCAATCTTCTATTCTTTTTAGTTGCAATTCATCTGCTGCCATCAGCAGTACCCCTCCTCTGATCCAATCTTCTTTATTTCTCTGACAAAACTAAACCCTTCACGTTCTATTCCTGTAACCACATCATCCTGTTAGCACTAATGCCTATAACTTTAGGCAGGGGTGCAATTACCAATGCCACAAACTCACCACTCTTGTTCCTGATTCTTCTGGCATTAATATATAAAAACTGCAGCATCCCTTTTGCCCCCACCCCACCTTTACTTCCAGAATTGACAACCCCATTCAATATTTTTGCTTGAGAAACTAGATTCATTCTACATTTGGTCATTCTCATACTCACCCGCCTCATGAGTGCCTTCACACAAACTCACTTGCTTCTACCCTAATTGCTTAACTTTTTCTTAATTTGCACTTCAGCATGCTTGGTAAAGAAAGCTCTCTAGACATCTAACACCAAATGCATTTAGCAATCCATCAGTATTATATAAATCCATCTTTCCATCAAATAAAGACCAGAGATTGACAAATCTTACATCATTACTTCTGCACAATCTACATATTGATTCTTTAGTTAGTTATAGTGTTCTCCTCCTACGTTCGCCTCTATCATAGCATGGCGGGAGATTTACAAACTTCACCTTCTCATTCTTCAGTTTTGTCTCTTCAAACAACTCCTTTACATCCTTCCTCATAGAATACTTCTTGCCTCTCAAAATCATTTGTACCAACCAAGACAATCAGTTCCTTCTCCTTATTTTTTTGCATCTGGATGGTGTGACAATATCATGAATTTTTGGACCAGGGAAAGACAATTTTATCACAGTTTCATTAAGTACTCCTTGACCATTGACTCTCTGTACATAATTTTCTCCCTACCTTGTTCTTGTTTGTTTGCTCAGCCTTTATTATTACTTTGGACCACTTGATTCTCTCTCTCTTCTCAGTATTGCTAATCTCTTGCTGTTTCTGTAATTTTTCAATTTGATGCTTTGTACTATGAAGGATAACATTCAAACATGCTATTTCTTTATGTTCTTTCGTTCTCCTCTATTTCCATGACAGCACATTCGACATTAATTCCCACATTTTCCATCCTACTCTTGATACTCTCCACTCTATGCATTTGCTACATTCTCGTCACCTGAGAGGCACTCACTTTTGAAACAGTTAATACTCTCTCTCTCTATCTATTTAGTTTTTTCCTTCCACATTTCCTTTTCACAACGAATACATTTCACATACACACACACTGCACTCCACAAAATCCCGCAAATTCAATTCACCCGACAATGTGGTCTTTGCCACTATTGTTCTACCATGCATTGGCTCCATACCAACAATATCATATTTAAACAAAAAAATACAAGGTTTACTTACAAACTAAATAACTGTCAATCACGCACCCCTATAAAAAAACTACAATAATTTAACCGAATATTATAAACTAAAATATGAAAAAGTTCCTTAGCCTTCACGTGAAAGGAGTGAGCCCATAGCAAGGCTGCCTTGCATTTGTTTCTAATATGTATCCTAAAAACTAAAAACAAAAGTAGTGTCTGAACAATGCAACAGTATCTAGAGAAAAAAAACCCTCTTCTTGAAGAAGATCCAGTGTTTCATCTCTGAGGATGGCTTTACTATTAAGTCTTTAGTTCTTTCAGTAAAGTGTAAACTATTGCAAAAGTATACTCCTTTTTTTTTTTTTTTTTTTAGGTTCCCTGATATGTACTGAAGAATGAACACAAGGCCTTGCTTAGTTAGGTGTCAGCCATTTCACTAGTCCCACAAACTTGTCTTTGAAAACCTCTGAAAATAAAGCTATTGATGAATACTTAAGCCAAAAATTGGCTTTGTGTTTTTTCCCAATATGCATCCTGAAATCTAAAAAAAGTATACGCTTTTACAACAGTTTATACTTTATTAACTGAAGAATAGTCATCAGATGTTCTAGAAAGCCTAGCTGTAGTCAGCCTTTTCACTAATGTGTCAGAGACAAAAGATTGAATCTTCTAGAATTATTTCCTCCAGAACTGTTGCACTGTTCAGACACTACAAAGAGAATACTTTTTTTTTAATTCGGTTCCAGGATACATACTGGAAATGAGCACAATGCCTTGCTCTACACTGATTGCTTTCACCACTCCTGGTAAATTAATTTATGGAAACCTTTGAAAGAGAGCTATTGGTGGATACCAAAAGCTCAAAATTTAGCTTTGCTGCCTCTTGATGCATGATGACTTTTGTTTTTAGTTTTCAGGATACATATTAGAAACAAATGCAATGCAGCCTTGCTATGGGCTCACTCCTTTCACAAATAGTGCTCGTGAAGGCTAAGGAACTTTTTCATATATTTAAGTTTATACTATTCGGTTAAATTATTGTAATTTTTTTATAGGGGGTGCGTGATTGACTGAGTTATTTAGTTTGTAAGTAAACCTTTATTTCACCATATTTATTTCATCATTTGGACAGGAATATCAAGGAATTGGAAAATTTCAAACCTATGTTTTAATGGCCTACATTACCTTAACATTCTCCTAAAAGTATCTGAGGGGGAAAAAAGACAATTTCTTTGTACAGAAAGTCCACACAACCACTAGGATGTATCGAACACAACTACCTCATAAGAAAGTTCAGAGAGACAACTATGACATCTCTATCGATTAAAAAAGAAAATTAAACAACATCGCCATCTCAAACATATTCTTCCCTTAATGGATATGGGTTCAAAACAATGAACAAGATTCTGAACTCTTCCCCAAATATGATAGCAATATGAAAGCCCAACATTACCCGAACAAACATGCAGCATCGTCTTCAGTGGTGCAAAGAGTGAGAGTGTACAGTGGGACGTGGAAGATTGGAAAGCTATGTTATGGGACAACAAATCGTGTCACGTCCTCTACTAAGAAGATGGAAGGGTGTACTGTGAATGTCTTACCAGAGTGCATAACCACAACTATGAAATTCAGAGGCGGCAGTGTGATGGTATAGTCCTGCTGCTCCTGGTTTGGCCTTGAACTTCTGTTTGTGGTGTCATGAACACTGAACCTCAAGAGGTATCTGAACACTCTGGGCAATGCTATACTTTCTACAACCATTGTGTCTTTCGGCAAGACAATGAACAGTGTCATAAGGCTGCTGCTGTAACTTTACAGTATAGGGACATGAACATCACACTCGATTGGCCTCCACAGAGCCCTGATCTCCATCCTACAGAACATCTCTGGGATGAACTGAAGCGATGAGTGAGGTTGAGGGACATCTGCACCACAACATTACAGGATCTCATTAAATTTTGGGCTATTCTTCCTACAGGAAGAATAGTCCAAAATTTCCATTTAACTCTATCGTACTCTTGTGAAAAGTATGTGCAATAGAATTACTACAGTCATTGCAGTGAAGGGAGGGCTAACATCTTATTAAGGTGGATGCCATAACTCTTTGTTCCTCACACTATGGTGTCCATTGATTTCTTTCCAAGCAGTGTATATGCAAATAATAATAACATATTATTTGTTATGATAATAATACCTCCTGAAATGTTCAATGGTATTACATGGTGCATACTGCTGAAACCAAGGGTGGTGGTGGTGGCTATGAAGTATTAAGACAGTAGTCTTAATATTTTGACTGGACTGTGCACTATCTAGTTTAAAATTATGGAAATCCTATGGGACATACTTTTCACAAGAGTACGATAGAGATCAATGGGAATTTCGGACTATTCTTCTGGTAGGCATGTAATGAGATCCTGAACTGTTGTGGAGCAGATGTCCCTCAACCTTAGAATACTATACACCACCATTAGCAGATCCATGTAATGTCAATTTCAGATGTTCACTGGGTCACTTGCAATGAACATAATCATGACGAAATAAAGTTGTGTTAGATCCTGAATGAAGGAATCTTGGAAAGAAATCATTCATTCTGGTTTTAACATACTAAACTACACAAACAAAGAGAAATACTTGCACATCAGCTGAAATTAAAGTGAAACTTCTTCACATATGTATAAAATTGCATTTTATTTTATGTACCATGTATTTTAATCCATTGTGATCATACCAAGATCGAATTAGAGATTGTCTTAAAAGAGGAATTTGTTAATATTATTTAAGCCTCACTTTAGTTGTATAGAATGACTGTGAGTCACCAGATAGATAAGAAGTAACAATTCATAGAAGGTATACAATTACATGTGTCCAGTGTAACACCAGAGGCAGTAGCTTACGCGGAAGGTATGTCGACACGAATTCCGTGAATACGAGAGTATAACAGCAAAGGGGAGAGCAAGGGATGAGCCCAAGGGGAGAAAAGATACAGGTCACGTGCAAAGGGACTCCGAAAAAGAGGACGCTTGAACAAAGAATATAAGGAAATGGGCGTGTTTTTAAGCCCTCCTGTCTTATCGTTTTCCTGGTTCCTGGTTCGGAAGTTACCGGTTATTCCAGTAAGGGGGATGAAGCGTCAGTGCTACGATGTCAGACGGCGAGCTTTCCTGAGAATGTTGTAGGATTCCACGCAGAGCTGAAGGTGAAATTTTACAGCCCTTGCAGAATTGAGCCCTCGCTGAAGAGTCTCATCGAGAAGAATAGAGATGTTTCCTGAGACGCAAAGAATCAAGTCTGTGATTGGCAGTAATTATGAAGATAGCGTAGCCTCTACGCTGGTGTGAGGACAGCCAATAGACAAGAGGTAACAAGACGTACACGTGGTGGAGAAGGACGTCGGAAAAGATTCGGTAAAGTAGAATTACTCTATTTTGTGTTTAGAATTCCTTAGAATAGAGAAAATTACTTGTGAATGTAAATTATGAACATTATTCTAAAGAACTTTATGGACAGATTCTAATTAGAAAGTTAGCCTCCTTTTGAGAATAAGAATTGTTTGGAGAAGGTCTTTTGTGTTGTATGTGATTGATTTGACATAACGAGATTAGGACTGTAAACTTACAGTAACTAAATAATATTAGAATGTTAGTTATATTATCTTATGAATAGCTTGCTGAAGGGAATTTTAACTTAACACCATATCATTTGCTATCTCCCAATTAGCAGTCACTGTGTCTTACATGCTTTATAACCTTTGATTTAAATTTAAAGTGTGTTGATCTTCTAACTCGAGTTTCCTTATTTAGTATTGAGATAAATTGAATGCCTGAATTTCTTTAGTGTATTTTGCTTTGATATTCCAATAAACATGATTTATTTGCCTATACCCGAGTCATGCCTGATTCCGATTCTGAATTACCACTTATAAAAATAGAATCTCTTCTGGCAGGAAGGAATTAGAAAGTGTATATAATCATAGATTTAGATCATGACTGCAGTCTGAATCTATACAGCCGTATTAAAGTAAAATATAGTGTAAGAACGCCTCAGAATCTAGTATTGTCTCCCTGAGTAAGGATCTTTTCTGCTATAGGATACTGGCTGGCACAGCCAATATAAATTTGCCAGTATCCAAAGAGGAAACAATCCTAGATGTAAGTATATTAGGCCTGATATCTGAAGAAGTAAAATAGTGATTGAAAAATAGAAAGGGAAGATATAAAATAAGAAAAACGATGACATAGGAATGGCGCAGCTGACAGGTTGTGATTAGGGGCCCTAAAATTTTAGGTTAATAGGGGATAATCCCTATAAGTTGGTCTTGGCTTCATAACAGGCTGTCAGGCAATTGTTGAAATAACAGAGAGTGTGAAAAGGGGTAAATTATCAAGTTTGTAAGATGAATGCAGATATGTCTCAACCATCGAGCTCAGATTTAAATGACTCTGAATACCTCAAAATGATTGATCCCCAGCAAGTACTCCCACAATTCTCTGAAGAAGGAGATGATTGTGTGCATACATTCTTTAAACACATCGAGGAGCTTAGAGGAATGGGCCGATGGAGCGACATACAACTCCTCATGCTGATATGGCAGAGGCTAACAGGAGAGTAAGGAAATTTCTTTGCTCGTAACCCATCTTAAGAAGAATCCTGAGATATGAACAATTCAAAGAAATTCTGACCTCTGAATTCTCCAAGAAAGGAGGAATTGTTCAAGTACTTGACAAGCTTTACAAGTGCATCCAAGGAAGAGGAGAGAGAGTCAATACTTTTCTGAATAGAATATTGACTCTCACCCGAGAACTGAGAACTTCACCAGAGGAACGAGATCACCTTCAGTGGCTAGCACTCCAACAGTTTCGAACAGGCCTCTCCCATGAACTGCAAGAAAGTGCACACCTGAAGGGAGTAGTAAGCCTCGGTAAATGCTATGAGGCAGTCAAAGAAAGAGAGAGAATATTGGGGGACATTGCACAGAACACTGATCTAAGAAATTTAATATTAGAAGTCTCAGGAGATGGGATCCCCAAAAGCAAATCAAAGCATCAGTTGGCTCCAAAAATCGACACTAAGGGAAAGCTCTGCAAGATGCAGAGCATGAGCCCCACAAAGTTGCAAAATGAAAGGAACTTCACCTTGGTCGAAGGTTTCATAGAGAATATCCCTTGCAGTTTCCTCTTAGATACTGGAGCACATATATCAGTCATACCTCATTCACTATTCAAAAGACTAGGCACCCTGAGTAATAATAGCTTGGGTGAACTCCAACAACCCCACAGAATCATGGGTATAGCCAGAGTAGAGCTTTGTTCCACCACCAAAATTAATGCAAACATTTCCATGCCTTGTTTTCCCATAAGTGTTATGCACGGGCTGATAGTTCTTCCTGAGATCTCAGACCTGGGCAACCAAATTGTGCTGGGATTGGACTTCTTGAGAAGAAATCAATTTGTGTGCGACTTTGTTAACCAATTGCTGTCACTCTGTGGGAGAACTTTCAAACCCGAACTCACTTCTGATAATGTAAGCAAAATAAGTGTAACCAGGCCTCTTGGGGAGGATAATCGGGGGTGAGATCAAGATGGGTGGAGAGAGAAACTTGTACACAATGCTCTGAAATTGGATGACTCCAGTCCTGTTAAAGAGGAGCTCAAAGAATTTTTTCAACTGGCTTATGAGAGATATTCCTGGGTATTCACTGAGGGAATTACCTCCCTACCCTGCACAAATGTGGTTGAGCATATGGTGCAAGTCACTTCAGCGACACCAATATATGTTAAGCAGTACCAGACACCTTTGAAACACCTAGAAAAATTGGACAAATTATTATTGGAATATGAAAGGCGGGAAACATCGAAAGTTCAAATTCCCGTTGGAACAGCCCCTTCATTCTGGTTGAAAAGTCAAACGGAGGCCTAAGTTTTGTGCTAGACCTAATGGAAGTCAATAAAGTCACTAAACCAATTGACTTCCCTGTATGCACGATGGAAGAGTTACTGGTCGGCCTGGAGGGAGCAAGAGTGTTTTCAAAATTGAATCTGAACTCTGGATACTTTCAAATTACCCTCAGGAAGGAGGACAGGCAGTATTTTGCTTTCACCACAAACTGGCAAAAATACCAACTGTGCCGACTTCCCCAGGGGGAAAGGAACCAAGCCATGAGTTTTCAGAGTCTCATGAACACCATACTAGATGACGTCCTGGGTAAAGGAGTCTTGTGCTTCCAGGATGACCTGTTGATTTACTCATCCAGCCTGAAGGAGCAAAAAGAAGTTCTACTGAAGGTTCTGGACAAGCTTAACAGGGCACGTCTGTCTTTGAAATGTTCCAAGTGTTAATTCTTCCTAAAATCAGTGGAATACCTGATACATGTGGTCAACGAAGAAGGAATAAAACCCGCCAAGGATAATGTTAATGCCATACTGGAGGCACAGCCCCCTTCCACAGTACGACAAGTCAGGAGGTATATGGGTATGGTGAACTTTTATAGAAAATTTATCCCTGAATGCTCCAAGTTAATGGACCCCATCGTAAAACTAACAAAAAAAGGAAAAAAATTTGTGTTGGGGGGGGGAAGAGCAGCGTGAGGTCTATCATGCGTTGAACCAGGCTCTGACTAGATCACCAGTACTCTCATACCCTAAGCTCGGTCAAACATTTTTCCTAGCCGCTGATGCTTCTAAAGACACCATTGCGGCAGTACTGGAATAAGCAGAAGGAGATCACTTCAGACCAATTGCTTTCATAAGCAGAAGACTATCCCCCTCTGAGAGAAACTATTCCATCATCGAGAAGGAGGCTCTGATACTTATATGCAGTCTCAGAAAGTTCCGATATATATTACTGGGCTAACATATCATACTCAGGTCGGATCACAAACCCTTATCCTTCATTTAATCCATGAAGGATAAGAATCAAAGAATTGTGCAGTGGTCCTTGGAGATACAAGAATTCAGGGTAGAAATTAATTACATTCCTGGGAGATCCAACATTGTGGCTGACTATCTGTCTAGATCTCTAGACCCCAGATCTCTATTCCAATAAACATGATTTATTTGCCTATACCCGAGTCATGCCTGATTCCGATTCCGAATTACCACTTATAAAAATAGACCTCTTTTGTCGGCAAGGAATTAGAAAGTGTATATAATCATAGATTTAGATCACGACTGCAGTCTGAATCTATACAGCCGTATTAAAGTAAAATATTTTGTAAGAACGCCTCAGAATCTAGTATTGTCTCCCTGAGTAAGGATCTTTACTGCTATAGGATACTGGCTGGCACAGCATAATATAAATTTGCCAGTATCCGAAGCGGAAACAATCCTAGATGTAAGTATATTAGGCCCGATATCTGAAGAAGTAAAATAGTGATTGAAAGATAGAAAGGGAAGATATAAAAATAAGAAAAACAATGACATAACAGTTGTAAGCTATGTGTTCATTATCTGTAATGACTGCATTGACCAGTTTGCCTGACTTGGTAACAAAAAACTCATATTCCCAGTAGAAAAACGCCTGCTAGAAAAAAGTCCCAATTCACAAACTGAGGGCGCCTTTCTGAGGTAAGTAAAGCAGTGAAACCCATCAGCCATAAAGGCATCTTGTCACTGGAGAATGTCCAACAGCCCTCCCTGCAGAGGCAATAAAAACAAGTACTTTTATTATGCCAGTGAATAAGGTATGAGGAGTCTGTGTAATATATTTCTCAACAAATAGTGCAATTAGAGCCAACTGGGATAAAAACTTGTTATAAAAATAAATTAAAAAACATCTAGAACAACAAACTGCAGTCATCTGCCATAAGGATTACATAAAAACCAAATCCTCAGGAATAGTAATAATTAAAAGACAACAACAAATGAGTCATTTGCAAAATCTCTTGCTACTAGGGAACTTTTGTAAAATTATAGTACCTTTGTAAAAATAATCATATTATAAATTCTGAATATTTTTACGTATTAATATTGCTTGTTAGTTTTTGTTTTCATACACGCAGTGTCTGCACTTGTGATGTGCTCGTTATGAAAATATTATGTTAGAAGTAATATGTAAAAAAAAAGTAAAAATATTGAAGTACTTACTTAATTGATTATTTGTATTATTTATAAGAAAGTTTATTGTATTTTTAAATGTTGAATTTTGTGTTTATGAAAGACTTTCTTCAGCGCTGGTGGATACAGCGAGTCAGCCATATTTTTACAATGCGTAGTTTCTGACGTTGTTGAAGTGCGCATGCTCCCGGAGTGAACTTGATGTTTGATTGACAGCTGACAAGAAAGCGTTGCGTATCCAAGTTACAGTGGTAAACAAGAGAGCGTTCGGAAAGTTTTTTAGAACACTGGCCGAGGAATATTCAAGTTGGGAGGAACTTGAATTTTTTTGTGTGCGGCAGTCAAAGGGAATTTCATATTGTATTCCGAAAAAGGAATAGTGGAAATAATATGTTTCAAGAAGGAATAAGTAAAGAAAAGGGAAATCTTGAAACTAAGTTTTTATAAACTGGCCGAGGAATATTCAAGTTGGGAGGAACTTGATTTTTTGTGTGCGGCAGTTAAAGGAAATTTTATATTGTATTCCGAAAAGGGAATAGTGGAAATAATATGTTTCAAGAAGGAATAAGTAAAGAAGAAGGAAATCTTGAAACTAAGTTTTTATAAACTGGCCAAGATATATTCAAGTAGGAAGGAACTTGATTTTGTTTTGTGTGAGGCAGTAAAAAAGAATTTTTAAAGGGATCTTGAAAAGAGCCTTAACAGGAAGAGAATAAGACTATGAACATTTTTTTTGTGATTGTAAAGAAAAAGTGTTTTGTCTTAAGAGTAAGTTTGTATTTTTTTAATAAGGCCTTGGATCCATATAATCTGTATTTGTAGTTATGTATTTTACTAGAAGTGTATATATATTGTTTTAAGTTTTATTAAATGTGTTTATTTTGTACTTGGTGTTGAGTCAATGATTAGCTGGATTCTGAAAAAGTGAGTTAAAGTCATTGCACCAATTGGAGTGAACTCTTTGTGCAAATATAATAACATATAGGGACACTCGGAGTCAAAAATAAAAATAATTGTTAGTAAATGAAATATTATTTATAATACACATTATAAATAACTAATGGCGCAGCCTATATAGGATATAAGATAAATCATTAAATATTAACAATGGCGCAGTCGCCTACAGGATAAATAAATTCATTAAATATTAACACCTTCAAAGGGAAAGGTTGCAAAGAAAAAAAATATCAGATTGAATTTTTATAACACAATTTTTAAAGAACTACCAAGTTATACCAAATCACAACATAGAAGTAACATGAAGAGAGAAGAAAAATTAATTTAGTTTAATTTGTGGAGTGAAAAGAAGGCAAAATAGTTCTACTCCATAAGAATGGTTCTAGGACAAAAGTTTCCAATTATAGACTAGTCTGTATAACTGCAGTTGTGGTCAAGTGTTGGAGAAATTGATTAAGAATATAATACAGGACTGAGTTGATGGATATAGCATTCTTTATGATGGTCAGCATGGATTTCTAAAGGGCAGATCTTGTTTTAGCAATTTACTTGCATTTTATGATAGGGTAACAAGTGTGTTAGATAACGGAGAACCATATACAGTGATATTCTTGGATTTTGAAAAAGTGTTTGCAAATATTACATGATAAGTTGCGGAGATTGGCCCTCTGAACGATACCATTAAGTTGTGTATGATGGGGCAGTGTCTCAAAAAAGGAGGGTAACTAGTGGGGTGTCCTATGGTTTTGTTCTTAGGCCCCTGCTGTTTAATTTGTTTGTAAATGATATATCACGTGGACTGATTGGGGATATTAAGTTGTTTACTGATGATGATGTAGAGTTGGGGAGAATTGTGAGTAGCTGCTCATGTTAATTCATTTCAGAAAGATTTAAATTGATGTTTAGCTTGGAAAGAGTGAGATTCTAATTTTAATATTAATAAGTGCAAGGTGTTACATTTTGGACTGCAGAAATATAAGGCTATTTACTACATTGATGGTGTCATACTGCAGGAAGTGGATGACATTGGAGATTTGAAAGTGATGGTTGACAGTAGACTGAAGTTTAGAGGGCATATTGCAAATGTTGTAAAGGCCGCACATTGCAGTGCTACTATGAAAAGAAATACTCTAATATGTGGAGATAAGGTAGCAGTTGTGAAATTTTATAAAGCACTGGTCATACCACACTTGGACTATTGTGCTCAAATTTGATCACCTGGATTTCAGTGTGATGTGGAAACATTGCAGAGGGTTCCGAGATGAGTGACCAAAACAATATGAGGACTTTGGAATGATGGCTATGGGGAGAGATTGAAGAACTGTAGATTGCAGAGTTTTGTGGATAGGAGGAAAAGTGGTGATATGATGGTTAGTGAGAAGATGTTATCAGATTAATCCAGATGGGATTATCAAAAGAGCAAAAGGGGAAAAAAACAGAGGCCATCCCTGGAAGTTATATAAGAGTATGGTAAAGAAGGGTGTGAGGAGTAGATTTTTTACATGGAGTATTATCACTGAATGGAACGCATTGCTATAATGTGTTGTTAATGCAAGGGATGTTGAGGATTTTAAGATTCAGTATGATAAATATGTTCAGTTGAATGAACCTCCCATGATGGAGTCTGCTATTTCCATCCATCACTGGGATGTCCCCTCCACCACAAACAGGTGCCCCAAGTGGAGGGAACGAAATATAGAACATTTTAACATACTGAGCTCCAGTAAATAATGTAGTTTCCAAAAATATTGTCAAAATTTTAAAGGCTGATACGTACTGAAAAATTAACTTGAGATAATCAAGTTCGTATGCAACTTTCCATAAACTCAAATTAATCCATCGTTCTCTGTGTGTCCTACAAGATTTCCAGTGTAAATATAAAGCACAGCATTTCTAGTTTTTAACTCTTGTCAATATATTTTCTTTTATTACACACTTTATCATTTAATTTAATCCCATAAAAATTCTACAAGAAATCGATCCTTTTCTTTTCCAGCTATCATGTGCATTAGTCATCGTATACATCTGTGTTTCTCAACATTGACGCAAGACGTTGCTGACTATAAAGGTGAAGCAAAATGCTTTTTTAATCCCTGCTATCTGATAAGGATTGCTGTGTGAGGAAAAGTTTATGAGCTAAATGCTCTGCCTGAGTGAGTGTGATTTAGAGATCTTCATTTGGAAGTAGGATGGCCATCGGTCTCCTGTATTTTGAGAAGTCTGTTTCATTATAATTGGCTGCTTGTTGCACTAATTCATTTGGATGTGAAGAGGATACTGAGAAGAACTTTACTGCTGAAGATTGCAGGAAAGAGTAGATGTAGGGGATATTTGTATCCCGGTGGAGTTGGACATTTCTGACATACCATGGTGCGTTCAAGATCATGCGGAGACATTTATTTTGCACTTTCTGTAGTTTGAGGATATTTGTACTTGAGGTGTGGCTCCAGGCTGGGGAAGCATAAGTAATAATGGGTCGAATCATCAATTGATAAAGGAGCAGTTTTATTTTGGTATCCAGCTTTATATTCCTATGCCAGTTTCTCTAAACTAATATTACAGCTTAATACAGTTATTATTGGGTGGATTAGCCTAGATCATCACCTAAATTCTCACTGCACAAGAATCATCTGCACTATTCAGATTATAAAACACACTTTATTTTATTATTATTTTTTTTTATTGATTAAAATGTAAGTCATACCACATACACACGTCTGAATAGGTGAACAGCTATCTTGCATTAAGCAACCAATCTCAGACAGCTGTTTAGTTTACTTTTGTATTTGAAAAAAGAAATCTCCATTAAATTGTTGCATTGTTTGCTAGAAGCTCTCTGGAATTTATATTATCTCTGAACTAATAGTTTATAATGTCCTTTTTTTAATATTGGATATAAAGAGAAAAATAAAAGCTTTTCTGTGAATCATCATTAGAACATAATATATTAAATTTAGTTTAATCCTTTATCCAAGTGTGAGCAAACAAAGTTTGCACCTGAAAGTATCTTCAGGACTGGGGTAAGGTGGTACAACACCAGGTCAACTCGTTGCAAAGGTGGAGCAAGCTACCAACTCTCCTGTCTCAGTATCTCCTATAATGCAAAACACATCTCCTTGCAGATATGTCTAATGTTATGCATTAAGGGAAGGGCCACTACCCAGACTAGTTTCGACCTTTATTGAGGTCTCTTCAGTGGGAGCCAGGCCCAAGTTGAGATACCAGGCAGAAGCATTAGCAGGTCATCTCTACCTATTGGAGTTGCCAAATGGTGCGCCACCCTTTTTTAATAAATTACTCTGGATTTAGAGAAAGATGTTGAAAGTTTATTTTTCACTTGGTTAGAGTATAATAAATTTAGTTTAATCCTTTATCCAAGTGTGAGCAAACAAAGTTTGCACCTGAAAGTATCTTCAGGACTGGGGTAAGGTGGTACAACACCAGGGCAACTTAACCTTTACCTTTTTTTTGAGATCTCCTCAGTGAGTAGCCAGACCATAAATACCAAGGGTTTAGTAATACAGAGCCTTATCAACTTTACCTATACAAGTTGCTACAAGGTGTTTTTATTTTGAATAATCTCTGGAGGAGATATAGATGTAAATAAGTTTTTTTTTACTTTGGGAATAATGTATATTAGAGTTACCAAGTAAGTTTGTAAACTTGGTTATTTTACTCCTAATCCCAAGTAAGCAAACAGTTAAGTTTGCACCTGAACATATTTCAAGTCTAAAGGTGGTAAAACACAAGGGCAACTGATGTTGCGACAATTTTAGACCTTGGTATTTAGGGTATAGCTACTCACTGAGGAGACCTCAAAATAGGTTGAAACTGGTCTGGGTAGTGACCCCACACATAATGTATTGCAGTATACATCTCTTAGTGAGGTGTGCTTTACATTGTGGAAAATACTAAGAATGGTGATCAGAGCTTTACCCACCTTTACAATGAGTTGCCCTGGTGTTGCGCCACCTTTAGACTTGAACTACGTTCAGGCGCAAACTTAACTGTTTGCTTACTTGGGATTAGGAGTAAAATAACCAGGTTTATAAAATTACTTGGTAACCCTAATATACGTTATTCCCAAGTTAAAAATTTATATATATATATATATATATATATTGTTAAAAGATACCAAGCTATTTAAAATATAAATCTGGTTTTTTACTCCATTTTCCAAGTAAGCAAACAGACAAGTCAGTCACGTTTGCACCTGCAAGTGTTACAAGTCTAGCTGACCATGCAGGTAGTGCAAGTCAAGGCAATTCGTGGTAAAGGTAGAATAAGCTCTGATCACTATTCTTAATATTTACTCTTAATGCAAAGCAAATCTCCCAGAGAAGATGTATGATGCTATGTATTAAAGGCAAAGGGCCACTATCCAGACTGGTTTCGACCTTTATTGAGGTCTCGTGAGGGAGCCAGACTAAGAAATACTAAGTTTTAAGTAATACAGAGCTTATAAATATTTTACCAAAACCAGTTACCATAAGGTGCTTTGACCTTATGGTAACTGGTTTTGACCTATTCAATAAAAATCTTCATATAAAAATAAGAATTCAGCAATAGGGACTGATGGGATATCAGCATGTGTGCTAAAACAGTGTTCAGCTGAACTGGTCATTCCTTTGACCAGGCTGTTTGATACGAGTCATAGAACAGGGAAGATTTCACAGGAATGGAAGGAATGTATGGTAATTCCATTGCACAAGGATAGTGCAAAGACCGATGTATGCAACTATCGACTGATTGGTATCTCAGGAGTGGTGGTGAAGATTTTGGAAAACTTGGTGCGGACTCGCATTCAGAAATGGGTTGTCAGTGAATCTACTTTGCAATGAACAACATGGGTTTACTAAGGGAAGATGATGTTTTAGCAACTTGCTCACATTCTATAACAATGTTACCATCGAACTAGACGAGGAGAATGGATACACGATGATACTTTTGGATTTTGCTAAGGCTTTTTATAAAGAATAAAGCATGGCAGACTGCTGCATAAATTGGAGAAAATGGGTGTAGCTTATAGAATATTAGCATGCAGAAGAGGATGGCTGACTGACAGATATCAAATAGTAGTATACCAGAATGTGAGTGTTCAAGATTTAATGTAACTAGTAGTGTACCACAAGGATCAGTCAGTGCTTGGTCCACTGTTATTCAATCTGTATATTAATGATATTGGGAAGGATTTGACAAGCGACATTCAGCTATTTGCTGATGATACAAAGTTAGGCAGGGTAATCACAAATGCTACTAATATGGAATACTTGCAGAATGATTTGAATAGGCTGAAATTGTGGGTATTGGAAAATGGGTGTCAGTTCAATGTCAGTAAACAAAAAGTCATGCACTTTGGCCTGATGAGATATCTAATGTCGTATTATATTGTTGGGATTAGGCTAGAAGAAACAGATGAGGCTAGGGATCTTAGGGTGTTAATAGATAGGAAGTTGAAGTTTAGGGGCCATGTGACAAATTGCAAATACAACTCAAAAGATAATTGTAATGCTGAAACGAACATTCACATGTAAATATAAGGATGTTATATTGTCTCTTTACAACGCCTTGATAAGACCTCACTTGGACTATTGGGTCTCCTGGTTTCTGTTGTGATTCTGATATATTGGAGATAGTACAAAGGAGAGTGTTAAAATGATACTAGGATTGTGGAATGCTGAGAATGAAGACAGACTGAGAATTTTTAGACTGCAGACAGGAGAAAGGAGGGATATATTATTGACACTTACAAACTTCTGAAAGGGTCATACAGAATTTTAATTGATGAAATTTTTCGATTTATGGAGGGTGGAGAAAGGACAAGAGGGCATCCTTGGAAGCTAAGAATAACGGCCGCTAAGATGTGGTGAGGACTAAATTTTTCTCTCATAGGGTGGTGCGTGACGGGGATCGATTGCCAATGGATGTTGTGAGTGGAAGCGGTGTGAATGAATTCAAGAACAAGTATGATAGCTGGTGTGTGTAGTATCTTGCAATATAGACTGTCTGCTGCGTTATTGTAATATCTTCTTTTATTCTTTATTACTAATTAGCAGTGCGCGCTTTTCCTCTCGTAACCTTTTTCACTTATTCTACTGCGTACTATGTTTAGCCACCTTCTGTATTTACTAGTCATATGCCTATGAACACTGGAAAATTTATTTGTAAGACTGTGCCATCCAATATATCAATATTCGGCATACGATTCAATAAAACGTCCGGTAGATCTCTCTTTTTTACTACTGTAAATTCCTACAACAAAGTTTACATAAACAGTCGGGGTTCTTAAATAATTAAAAACTGCACTTTTAATGCCTTAATTGTTTCCTGCTCACAAGTCCGATTATTTTTAGAAACACTGCATTGTAAGATAAAGAATCAGCAGCCCTCTTTTAACAAATAATTAAAATACATTTATTTACATACATGAATCAAACGACAGGCAGATTGCTTTCTCTACCCATCTAAAAAATCTTTAGCATAAAATAAGAACTCTTTTACTTCAACACTAAATAATCTCATTAACTCAAAACCTTATTTACTCTCTGCTTAAAAATTCAACTTATTTAAATTCTAGTTTACTCGCAAAGAGGTTAGCGAACTATCTGTTAAGTTATTTTTAGAAATTTGATATCAACTTCCAATATGCCAATTGATTATCTTAAGGACACTTCTTATTACTATTAAAGAAATTCTTAATAGTCCATGAATGTACAAAAGGGTGAAACTTACAAAGGCGCTGTATCGCACATTCATTCAACAAGTCTTTCACTAAAGTGTTATGGCATTTCTTCCATCTGGAGTGTCTTGCTTCAGCGGTATCACGTCGGGCTTTTGGACTGCAATCTGTGGTACTCGAATAGCACATGCAAGAGGTATCAGCATACGGGCAAATTCTCCTCTGGATCCTACTTCGGGAACTTCTACTTCTAACTGCTGCCACTTCTGCTACTAATTGCTGATGACTGTGCCTCTAACTGTCGACCGCCAATGACTCTTCTGGCTCTCTCTTTGGTAACAGCGCGTCGCCTTTGCTCTCTCGGCAACTGGATCAGGACTCTCCAGCTTAGTAACTGGGGCCTTGCCTCTCGTCTTTCTCTGCCACCACTGCTCTGGTTCTGACTGTCCTCTCTTGTGGTTCCGACAACTGGAAGCCTTCTCTGGCAGTGACTGGAAGCCTCTTATGCTAGTCTCAGTCCCCTTTTATTTTGCGATCTCGGGATCTTGCACCAAGGATAAAAACCCCGAAGAATTCGGCATGACTCTTTCATCTTCTTTTAAGTTCGACCTGCTCTTTGTTCTCCTCCATGCACTATTTTGATGGTATTTTGCCAGTCAGCAGAAACTTCTCTAAACCTAGCGGCACTCTTCTTAGATACTAACTTTAAAGGTGTTATGTGCAGAGCTCGCAAACAACTTTCTCATACAGATAACTGTAAACAACTTTCTTGTGCTCTTTTACATGGCTATATACAAAGTTCAGATGGCAAAGCATTGTCTTTGTAATTGACGTTAAAACAGTAAATACAATCACTTCCCATAGGGATAATTACATTAATATTTGGCAAAATATATATAGGAGCAAACAAGGTTATTTACAGTTCTCATGAGACTTGACCTATGTAATAATCGATGTAAAGCGCTTTGGTAATTTTAAGCTACATCGAATTTTAAAACTTTTTAATCCATGAAATTTTTTTTAAAATCTGTTTCTGTATTGTGTCTTATGCATTCTCTGGATCGGACAATACTGTTTTGTCATTTAACTTTGAGCAGGGAGCGTCGTCAACCTGACCTGTGGGCTCTTCTTGATGCGACTGGTGCGGTGACTCATTTTTGTTATTATCCATTGGGCATTTTACCCCTTTATGATACCCTGCTCTCCTAATTCTCCTGTTGCCTGTGTGGTGATTTTTATTACTACATCTCCCTATAACGTTTACTTCAATGGCATTCTTAGCATTTTTCATCTTGGTGTCTATAACTTTCATCTCATTTGCCGCCACCGTGGCACTCGAGATGTGAAAGGTCTCCTCCCTTTTTACTTATTCAGTATTCCTAACAGTGCGGAATCAGGCAAAGAATTGTTCCTGTCTTTTTGATCAAATTTTCTATTTTCCTTTCTTCCCCCTTTTCTAACTGGGAACAGTCGCTCTGTATGCTATTCTTACTATATTTTCTCTCAGGGCGACGTCTATTGGCATTTTTCTTCCCGGAAAACTGCTTAATCTTCATTATGAAGATTTCCTTTTTAGAGGAATCGCAGGAGAACCTATGTTTCTCTAAAAAGTCAGTTCCAAGTACTGTCTTTTCCGTAGTTCTAGGGATTTCTGAGAGTATTAAAAGCTCTGGTGAGACGGTCAAGTCAAAACCAGGCAGCCACATATTTAGTTTCTCCGAGACACGAACAGAGGAGTTCGCAATTCCATTTAATGTGATCGGCCTTTTTAGCATAGTGATACAGTTGAGCACCCGGGATTTCAGCTTTCTAAATAAAGACCCAGTAATCACTGAAACTTGGGAACCAGTATCCAGCAAAACTTTTCACTGTACCCTCTTATTTTTCCCTGTATCATAGTCATAGAATCTCCATGTTGATTTCTAATCTTTCTCTGCATTCTCTTTGCTCCTCGTGTGTGATGGCGGGGAGTTGTTACCATATTAGATTCCCAATACACCCTTCTATTTGAATCTCTTCTACCGCTATAGCAATATCTGGCAATGTGCCCAAACTTATTACATCTATAGCACTGAGGTACTTTCTTCCTGTTTTTTCCTTTCAATACACTCTTGTTCAGAGCCCAGCTGCTTCTTGGAGGTTTTTGCTTTCAACTCCTCTAACTGGTGTAGAATGGAGTCAAATTTCTCCATTAAAGGCTGCTGTAGTCTTTCTACCTCTTTTTTGATATGAGTGTATTTCTTCCATATTAATAGACTCTGTGACAGTCAATCTGTTGTGGTCTATTTTATTCACCTCTCTGGCCTTATTTTCCTCTTTTCGTCCCTTCTACTGGTCGTTACTTTTTTCTTCAGGATTAACTAGATTTTTCTATTTCTTAATCTCACTCTTTGGATCTGACACCTCTGCAATGCAGTGTATCTGGCTGGCACTAGATGCGGGATGCAGATCGCCAAGCCTTTCCCCTTTTACTTGTATAGCCTGATAGCATTCTTCTAAATTACTTATCTTCTTTTTATATGCTGCCTCTTTATATTCTTCTCTTACTCCTGATCTGAATTGGTTGAAGACAACCCAATCAAAATGACAGTTTTCATCACTGGACATGCTAAAGCTATTACGCTAAGGTGAGCACCCTATTGCAATGCTCAGTCATAGATTCTTTTTTCTCCTGTCTGCACTTCTGGAGGCTACACAGGTTCGGACCTACGATTTTAACTTTGGAAAACTGGGATATCAGGGTATCCTGGAATTTATTGTATTCCAAAGTTTCTCTCAGTATGGGAGAGGAATACAAAAAATTCTTGGCCCTGTCAATCAGTTTATTCCTTAATATTATTAGAAGTTGGAAGTCTGACCAGTTTCCGACGTTTCTTAGCTCCTCCACAAACTTGAAGAAGGACAACACATCATCGTAGTCTTCTCCAGAGAATTGAGGGATTATGAGGTGAGGATTTACTGTCCTAAAGAATTCTACATTCCCCATTGTGTTAGTAGCTCCCGAGTTACCGCTGTACACATTCATGGTTCTTAAAAAATTTTCTTACACTATATATATATATATATATATATATATATATATATATATATACTTTCTATTTAATTGCCTGTTCTTTATTTACAAAACTGTTAAAATCCACTATTTATTTTAATTACTGTGGATTTTATTCTGTTGACTACTGCGACATTGTAACGAAATGCTGTAAGCTGCATTATTGTAATATCTTCTTTTATTCTTTATTACTAATTAGCAGTGCGCGCTTTTCCTCTCGTAACCTTTCTCACTTATTCTACTGCGTACTATGTTTAGCCACCTTCTGTATTTACTAGTCATATGCCTATGGACACTAGAAAATTTATTTGTAAGACTGTGCCATCAAATATAGCAATATTCGGTATAAGACTCAATAAAACGTCCAGTAGATCTCTCTCTTACTACTGTAAATTCCTTCAACAAAGTTTACATAAACAGTCGTGGTTCTTAAGTAATTAAAAACTGCACTTTTAATGCCTTAATTGTTTCCCGCTCACAAGTCCGATTATTTTTAGAAACACTGCATTATAAGATAAAGAATCAGGCAGCACTCTTTTAAACAAATAATTAGAATACATTTATTTACATTAATATGAAATATATATAAATCAAACGACAGGGCGATTGCTTTCTTTACCCATCTAAATAATCTTTAGCATAAAATTAGAACCCTTTTACTTCAACACTAAATGATATCTTTAACTCAAAAACTTATTTATTCTCTGCTTACATATTCAACTTATTTAACTTCAAGTTTAATCGCAAAGAGGTTAGCGAACTCTCTGTTATGTCATTTTTACAAATTTGATATCAACTTCCAATATGCCAATTGATTCTCTTAAGGACACTTATTACTATTAAACAAATTCTAATATAGTAATAAAATTCTTATTACTATTAAATAAGAGGGAATGTACAAAAGGGTGGAACTTACAAAGATTCTGTAACGCACATTCAGTCAACAAGTCTTTCACTAAAGTGTTATGGCATTTCTTCCATCTGGAGTTTTAGGCTTCCTTCAGGAGTGGCTTGCTTCAGCGGTATCACGTCAGGATATTGGCGGGCTTTTGGACTGCAATCTGTGGTACTCGAATAGCACATGCAAGAGGTTTCAGCATACGAGCAAATTCTCCTCTGGATCCTACTTCGGGAATTTCTGCTTCTAACTGCCGCCACTTCTACTACTAATTGCCGATGACTGTGCCTCTAACTGTCCACCGCCGGTGACTGTTCTGGCTCTCTCTTTGGTAACAGCGCGTCGCCTTTGCTCTCTCGGCAACTGGATCAGGACTCTCCAGCTTAGTAACTGGGGCCTTGCCTCTCGTCTTTCTCTGCCGCCACTGCTCTGGTTCCGACTGTCCTCTCTTGTGGTTCCGACGACTGGAAGCCTCTTATGCTCGTCTCGGTCTCCTTTTATTTTGCCATCTCGGGATCTTGCACTAAGGATAGTAAATCTCCGAAGAATTCGGCATGACTGTCATCTTCTTTTAAGTTCGACCCATTCTTTGTTCTTCTCCGTGCACCCTTCTGATCGTATTTTGGCGGACAGCGGAAACTTCTCGAAACCTAGCGGGACTCTTCTTAGATACTAATTTTAAAGGTGTTATGCGCAGAGCTCGCAAACAACTTTCTCATACAGATAACTGTAAACAACTTTCTTGTGCTCTTGTACATAGCTATATACAAAGTTCAGATGGCAAAGTATTGCCTTTGCTTTTTGACGTTAAAACAGTAAACACAGTCACTTCCCATAGGGTTAATTACATTATTATTTAGCAAAATATACATAGAATAAACAAGGTTATTTACAGTTCTCATGAGACTTGACTTATGTGTAAAAATCGATGTAAAGCGCTTTGGTATTTTTGAGCTACATCGAATTTTACAATGTGGCCTCCCTCAATGAGTCTCTGACTCCCTCCAAGTCTCTGTTAATAATAATAATATCTATATCTATCTATCTATATATATATATGTATAGTAATCCCCCGATTAGTGCGTCATTTTTTTTTCAGTACCCAAATGCGATTAGTGCGGCTCTAAAATTCGAATAGTGTGCCTATATACAGTTTAAAAATAACTGTTACAGATTTAAAAAATTTTCTATTTATATATTTTTATGGCTAACTATTTTAAAAAATCACTCACCAGAATGAAATAATTTAGTTACCGATTTAAAACATTTTACAAAGTTATTTTTAATGGCATACTAATTACTTCCATGTACACTATGTTCCAAATTTTTACCACCAAAATTTATGTTGTCTGCTATAGTACGCCCACAGAATCGAGACCCTTCGACACTTCTGAGCATGTCACAAAAAGGAGAATCCATTCCGATAATAGGGTAATCAATCCGTCTTCTAGGATGAGTTGTTTATTATTACACGTCAGAATATTAACTTCTCTTTTATGATCATTGTAGTTTTTAAAGTGGTAACTATTTTGCTTGTATAACAGTGGGGAAATTTTATCTATAAAGCACGTGATTTCGAGTGTTGGCGACCAATTCGTACATCCTCCATCTCTTTCTACCGTTCAATGATAACTTCGAAGAGTTAATTAAATCTCATTCTGAAGAATTAATTCCGACCTGCTTAATTTAGATGCACAGTGGGAAGATCCTGAAGAATATGAAAAAAATTTAACCTTTGATAGTCAGCCAAAAGAGATTTCACAGATAAAATCTGAAAATATTTTTCTTACAATGCTTAGAGGCTGACCCTGATGAAGAGAGAAGCAGTAAAATTTGCAGAAGAGGCAATAGGGCCATACCATCGGTTGTATGAAAAAAAGAAACAAAATGTCTGCCAAACTATGTTAGCTCAATTCTTTGTTAAGAAGTAGAATAATAAAATTTATATTCTGAATATGTTTTATTATCTTTCAGCTTCATGGTTTTCCTTTAACATGTTCATTGCCTATCGCGCGATGCGAGTTCTCACCAAACGGCCGATCATGCGTTATCGCGTGGGCGTCGCTAACTAAACAAAAAAATAAAAACATTTGGCCACCACACGAAATTCCAATTTTCAGCTTGGCAATGAAAGTGTTCACTAGGTCCTGAGACACCTTAATTCTTTTATAAAAATATTCAAAAAGAAAAAAGAAATTTGAGGAACGAATTATACTTTTTCCCATAGGTTATCATATTCGATTAGTGCGTTTTCGATTAATGCACCTGTTTCAAGGAACGCATTAGGCGCCCTGATCGAGGGATTGCTGTATATATATATATATATATATATATATATATATATATATATATATCACGGGCAAATATTCCAGGTGTGCGGTGCTCATGATAACTAAAATTAAACACCAAATATCATTATTGCTTCATCAATAGGACATTTTCAGCACGTAAACATTGCATCACATTCCCGTTAATAGTCCAGGTGTGTAAGGCTCTAAATAGATGCTGAATTAAAAGCTTAAGCTTATAGAAAAAGATTACTTGCGTGTTCAGACACACAATATTGACCAATTGGAGTATCGGCTGTCTATCTATCTATCTATGTATATATACACACGTTAAAGATACTAAGCTATTTTAAACCTGGTTTTAATCCATTTCCCAAGTAAGCAAACAGATAAGTAAGTAAAGTTTGCGCCTGCAAGTCTTGGTGACCCGTACATAGTGCAAGTCTTAGGCAACTCGTGGTAAAGGTGGAATAAGCTCTGATCACATAGCATCATACATCTCCATGAGGAGATGTATGATGCTATGCATTAAAGGCAAGGGACCACTACCCAGTTTCGACCTTTATTGAGGTCTCATATCAGTGGGAGCCAGGCTTAGAAATACCAAGGTTTAAGTAATACAGAGCTTATAAGTATTTTACCAAAACAAGTTACCATAAGGTGCTTTGAACTTATTAAATAAAAATCTCAGGATGAGAGATAGATGTAGAAAGTTTTTTACCTTGGGTATAATATACGTTAAAGATACCAAGCTATTTTAAACCTGGTTTTAATCCATTTCCCAAGTAAGTCAAGTTTGCGCATTTGTGCAAAAGTGACACCTCCAAGGAGTCTAATGGTTCATCGCTGTCTCCATTATCTACACCAACGCAATCTACTGCTCTCCACCACCAGTAGTATTTTTTTTTTTTTGTCTGTAAATTGCATGTCATGAAGGCTGATTTGTTAGTATGGGAGATGAAAAACCTGAGTTTCCAGAAGAAAAAATCCTACTACCTCCGTACGAGACCGGCTAACTGAGCTTCAATTGAAAAAAAAAAACATATAAAGATTCCTCCCGTTTCGACGAAAATCGAACTTAGGCCTTTTCCAATCAAAGGGTGCAATGTACAGTCATTTTATAAATGCGCTACGGAGGCAATAATAATAACTATTATTGTTAGAAATATGAGATATTAGCACCTGTCCATAGTATTATCTGCCTCAAAGTCTTTAAGTTGTCAGTAGCCATAAACATAAATACCAGTAACAACTAGTAGAGTCCAGCTGCTAACAGATCTGAAAAAAAAAAAGTTGGGACTAAAAGATTGCTGCCTACGGAATGAATGGCATTATATGATTTGTTTTATTTTACTGAAGAGATTATGTTAGTGCATATACGTTGTCAACGTGTAAGCTTTGGCCTAACAGAATTTGTTTGTGAAAAATGTGTAATAAGCATACTTTCAGATGAAACTTCGGAATATGTATAAGTTCTGGGCTCTACACTAAATTTGCCACCTGTTGACATAAGAAGAAATAGGCTTTAGCCTATTTGTTACTGGATGCAACTTTCTTTTTCCATTCTGATGTCAGAGCGTGAACATAAACTATGGAGAAGATTGTTTATAGCTAATCAACTTGCTATAACTATATATTATGTCTATAAGACGAGAAATTTACAATGGAAATCTTCTAATAAGGGCTGGGAGTAAGACTTAATCAACCTTTACCGAAGAATGGTCAAATAATTGGAGTGAAAAGGCAAAATATTTAACTAAGTAATAATTATCTCATTTTGAGTTTAACAGAACAACGTCAGTGAAAAAAATAATCCTAAGACAATGGAAAATACAAATACAACTTAACTGGATTGTGTAACAACAGACCATTGTCACAACCTGAGGACAGGTCGATTGACTCGTTGGCCCATGGCTTGCAGATTTTGCCAGGTGGCGAGTAGCTACAGACTAAATAATATATTTCATTTAATACAAATAACTTTCTAAAAAAATCTTTTAATTTTAAAAACACAGGTACACCATCACTGGTCGGTTTACAGAACGCACATTTATGTACTGAGACAATTTTAAAAAACAGGACGCGAGGGGGTTGGGAGTATATTTTTTGTATGGCAAGTAGATGTTTGTATAAATTGTTCAGGGTTCACGGACAATTCATCGAGAGGAAAAATAATCGCAGACGACGACCCCGTGTATAGACTCAAGCAAAAACATATGGCAAACACAGTATCTAACTAAAAACTATTGTTATTAATTAGGTGTGTGAATTCGCAAAGCAGCAATGAAATTGAACCGAAAGTGTTAAAATTCCTAAACGTGTTAAAACTAAGAAATACTGTATATATACATATAGTGAATGTTGTTATGGCAGTTTCACATATGGAATTCGGCAGAAGAGAGTTAGCATTTCAACTACAACAACAACGTTACTGGCTTGCTGGGTGAAGCATAAAATGCTTTTTATTTTCCCCTTTATCTGTGTCGAGAAGCTTGATGGGTGGGGGATTGTGAGTCTTATGCTCGCACTTTGTGAACTATGGAGTTAGCTCTGTTCTGCTGAAAGTAGGATCGCCTTGGGTCTTTTATGTTTGTAATAGTCATGTTCACTATAACTGGAAGCTTGTCTGATTAGTGGGTTGGGATGAGAGTGTGCCTTGCTGAAGAACTTTTCCGCATGGTCATGAAGGAGAGAATGGATGTGAGGGGTTCCGGTTTCTCTGTGGATCTGCGTGTTTCTGACGAACTACGGGGCGTCCAAGATCATCCGCAGGCATTTGTTTTGTATCCTCTGTAGTTTCCAGATGTTAGATTTGGGTGTGTGACTCCATGCCAGGGATGCATATGTAATTACTGTTCGTTTACCATCTGATATAGTAGCAGCTTGTTGCATATATCCAATTTGCTGTTGCGATTGACAAGGGGATATAGTTGGGCTATGGTTCTGAATGTCTTTGTGCCTATGAGCTTGATATGGCTGTTGAAATTTAGCTTTTTGTCTAGCTGTACTCCAAGGTATTTGGTTTCTGTCTACCATGGTATCTTTTTTCCGAGGAGTTGAATATCATCTTGGATGAAGGCTTTGCGTCTGGTGAATAGTATAGCTGAGCTTTTGATGGGGTTTACTTGTATCCTCCAGTCGGAGAACCATTTCTCTAGCTTTGTGATGGTATCCTGGAGACGACTGATCGCCAGGTGTGGGAGGAGAGATCTTGTCATTATGGCTGTGTCGTCAGCATATAGGGCTGTGATGGTAGTCCTCAGGTTCTGTGGAATGTCAGCCACATAGATTGTGAAAAGTAAAGGAGCCAATAGAGATCCCTGTGGTACTCCTGCCAGGATTTGGCACCTAGTTGAGATGGTGCCATTTATTTTTATCTGCATGGATCTGTCAGTGAGGTATGATTTTATTAGACAGGTAAGGTTTGTTGGAATGTTTGGCCCGAATGAGTTTGTAGATAATCATTGATGCCATACCTTATCAAAGGCCTTGGCAATATCCAGAAAAACTGCAGCTGTGTGAAGGTTCCAATTGTATCCTTGAGTGATATGCTCCACTAGTCGCTGTATTTGTTGCACTGTGCTGTGCATACGGCGGAAGCCAAATTGTTCGTTTGGATTTATTCCTAATTGGTCTGATTTTTCTTGTAGTCTTGAAAGGATAATTTTTTCAGCAATCTTTCCTAGGTTGGAAAGCAGGCTTATTGGACAGTAGCTTTGCGGGAGTTGTGGATTGTTTCCTGCCTTTTTTATTGGTATGATGTCGGCTGTTTTCCATGCAGTGGGGAAGTGTTGTATCCTCAGTATTGCATTGGTTATGTTAACCAGGTGTATAATAGTCTTTCTAGGAAGTAATTTGATGATTCTTTAGTAATTCCATCTGGACCTGGAGCTTTTTTGTTGTTTAGATGTTTTATGATGTTGGTTATTTCAACTGGAGTAGTGGGGGGTGATGCTGTCTGGTTTGTCTTTGGACTGTCTTAAGGTACGCTTGACCGGCTGGTGGACTTTATATATGTGGGTGATGTTTATATTGTCATATGATGGGCTGCATTGTTTTTCTAGGTTTTCTGATATTGCTTCAGCTTTTTCTTTATCAGTGTGCGCCATTTCATGAGCAGTTCGGATGGTGGGGGGTCGTGTTTGGTGCGCAGGATCTTCAGAAATTTCCATATTGTGTGATCTTCTGGGTTGAGTGATGATAGTTTATTGTCCCAATCCTGATTCCTGTGGATTTGAAGTGCTTTTCTGACTTGTTGTTCAAGTTGTTAAGTGTTTTCTTGTCCTGTGGGGCTCTTGTGTTGTGGTATCTTTTCCTGGCAATGTTTTTTTGTTCTGATGAGATCCATGATCCATTTCTCTTAGCCGACTGGTTGGGTGGTTGGTTGTGGTTTTGGTGACTGCTTCTAGTGCTTTTTTAATTTGGTTTGTTAGATTGCTTACTGCTTCATCTATTTCTTCTTTTTTGTGGACGATGGGTACAGGACCAATGTATTTTGGTAGGATTTTAGTTAGCCTATCCCATGATATGAAGGTGTGCCAGTTGGTCTTGCGTGCCAAGTTTGATCAGGATTGGGTTGTGGTCAGATGATAGTTCATTGATCGTCTCTAGTTTGTATTGATAACTGATGTTTCTGAGGATAGCTATGTCAAGTACATCTGATTTGCCTAATGCATGTGCTCAGTGGGTCCTGCTACCACAACTGAGTTAAGTGTTGAATAGCTGTGTAGTATGCATCCACTTCTGTTGTTGGTGGTGCTGAACCATGCTGTGTGTTTGGCGCTCAAGTCTCCTGCTATGATGGTGGGGTCTGTGGTGACAAGGACTGCTGTCAGAAAATGGTTGCTTGGTGAGTTGTAGGCAGCAAATATCTTGAGGCTTCCAGCATTGTTTGTGTGGACTTGTATTCCTGTGGTCTCCAGGTTTGTAGCCTCTGGGTTGGATATGGCATTGTGGTGGAGGTACGGTTTGATGTCGATGGCAGTGCCTCTCCCTCTGGTGCTGAGTCTATCCGTACAGTATATTGTGTATCCTCTCAACTGGCAACTTGCTTTTATCTTTCGATCGAGCGATTTTTTGTTAATACCGCACCAATCATATGCACTTCTTAATAACCTGTGATTGCTGTTTCGCGTTAGGCTTAATTACCATAGAGAAAAGTCACAAAACAGAAATATGTTCCAGGTCCGGTGCATAAAAAAGTTCCGGAGCCGGGACCCGGCTGAATTTAACCACTGGTTCCCAGAGTATAAAAGCTGCTGTTTCACTACTGCGTTGGAGCTGCTACTGTGAATATATTCCTGCTGAGATATTTGAAAGTGAAGTTCTGTAATGGAAATTTCAAATTAAACACTTGTACGTCATGTGTTCTCAGAAGACAGATCCCCGACATTTTTTTCTTTTGGTAAGTGTTTAAAAGTTCGAGGTTTAAGAACCAATTTATAAATTAATTACATTTATTGCACGATACCTCTAGGATTTATTTTAAGCGAGAGGATGAAGCTTAAATCGAGTGATAATGGTCATTTATTTATAAAAGATAAAGAAAATGAAGAAAAGATTTTTTGGAAATGTGATCAGTTTCAAAACATGCATTGCCATGCGTGCATTCATACAGCTGGCGACAACATTATCAAATGAATTAACCAACATAATCATGCTGGTAACATGGCACGGGTTGAAGCAGCGAAGCTACTTAATGAGATTAAAGATCAAGCCCGTACAACTAACGATGGGACTCATCAAATTATTACGGAAGCATACACAACAATATCTCCTGCCGTCATCAGCCAAATGCCGAGCAATGCCTCTGTAAATAAGTCTATTCGAAGAACCCGAAATCAATCAGTACAGGTACCACCAAATCCAAATTCGTTAAGTAATTTAATTATTCGGTTTCTATTAACTTTGAATCATTCCTCTTTAAATGCCAAACGTAGCACATCAGCCAATTTCTTACCTTTCAATGATAACAGCGCAATTCATATAAATTGGAGCTCGTTATTTGTTTTTGAATGAATTCCTTTCCAAAATCGGACTCTTACCCTTCCAATAGGCGGTTCGTTAACATGGCAGTCTACGGGAGACCGGAGCGGACGCATTTTTATGTGAGAGGTACCCCGTGTTCGTTCGCAATCGGATGTGACATCACCAGAGGGGGGATAAAACCAGAAGTTACGCCTAGTTGACGTCGCCGTGATGTGCAGTAGTACAGGAACTTGCGGCAGACCGTTGGTTTGGTTACATTCCAGCGAGATGCTTTCCTCCTAACTTAACCATCGATTATAGTTGAGTAGAAAAATTGCATTTGATTCGGTTAGGTTAGATACCTAACCTAACCTAACCATCGATCACAGTTGAGTAGATAAATTACATTTGATTCAGTTAGGTTAGGAGGAGAAAAGCATCTCGCTGGAACGTAACCTAACCAAACCAACGGTCTGCCGCAAGTTCCTGTATTACTGCACATCACGGTGACGTCAACTTGTGTAACTTTTGGTTTCATTCCCCCTCTGGTGATGTCACATCCGATTGCGAACGAACACGGGGTACCTCTCACATAAAAATGCGTCCACTCCGGTCTGCCGTAGACTGCCATGTTAACGAACCGCCCGTTGGAAGGGAAAGAGTCTGATTTTGGAAAGGAATTCATTCAAAAACAAATAACGAGCTCCAATTTATATGAATTGCGCTGTTATCACTGAAAGGTAAGAAATTGGCTGATATGCTACGTTTGGCATTTAAAGAGGAATGATTCAAAGTTAATAGAAACCTGAAGCTTAAATTGAGTGATAATGGTCATTTATTTATAAAAGATAAAGAAAATGAAGAAAAGATTTTTTGGAAATGTAATCAGTTTCAAAGCATGCATTGACATGCGTGCATTCATACAGCTGGCGACAACATTATCAAACAAATTAACCAACATAATCATGCTGGTAACATGGCACCGGTTGAAGCAGCGAAGCTACTTAATGAGATTAAAGATTAAGCCCGTACAACTAACGATGGGACTCATCAAATTATCACGGAAGCATACACAAAAATATCTCCTGCCGTCATCAGCCAAATGCCGAGCAATGCCTCTGTAAATAAGTCTATTCGAAGAACCCGAAATCAATCAGTACAGGTACCACCAAATCCGTTAAGTAATTTAATTATTCCGCCTATATATAAAATCACCTATGGAAATGAAGAGTTCCTTTTCATTGACAGCAACGATGGCTGATATTTTCTACTAAACGAAATCTAGTTATTGTCGCAATCGACAACATGGTATGCAGATGGAACTTTTAAAACTACTCCACCTCTTTTTGAGCAGCTGTACACAATTCATCACATTATAAACGATAACGTGATTCCGAATTTGAAATAAAAATGCGCATGATATCGGCAATTGCTTTTGTGCCATCTACAAACGTTGTATGTGCTTTTTAAGTGTTATGTGAAAATAATGACTATCCTGCTGAAGCTCAGTCTGCACTACGTAGAAGACATCTGGATTGGCAAACTTAATCGTCGGTCACTTCGTCGTCCACTTCGCTTTTCCCATGCCTTATGGAATTTTTACCAAAGACAAACAACTCATGCGAAGGGTGGCATTGTGCATTCAGCAACTAATTGGTGCTTCTCATCTGGCAACATGGAAGTTTCTAAAAACTTTGAAGGATGAGCAACATTTCAATGAGGGGAAAACAGAGCAATATATATAGCTGGCACCCAACCTCCTCCTGGTAAGAAACGCTATCGAGATATTGCAAAAAGACTTCAGGTCATCGTTAGTGATTATGAAAATCGTTAAACTCTTAGAGGAGTTGCCCATAATTTTTTATTTTGAAAACTATGGGCAACTCCTCTTAATCAAGAGTTTCACGATTGCTGTGCATTCACCTTTTTTGTTTCATTTTTTTTTTTTTCATACTGCTAAATTTTGAATAGTATGAAATAAAACGTGTTCCTTTTCATGATCATCAAAACAGTCCTTTTCAGGACTACAAATATTGATAGAGAGAGATGCCTGATTGTACTGATTCCAGTTCCTCTTGAAGATAAATTTTTAAGTTGTTTTAATAACAGAATAATAATTGCTCCTTCGAAGTGGCTAATAGTACAATTTTGAAGGAATAAATTAAAACGAATCACGATATTCATGACTTCTAGGTGCACAACACTTGTTTTAACAGATAACAGTTCAAATAATTTTAATTTTCACTAATAGATTTCATGTTATCTTTTCATGTATAACACTGTTTATGGTGTTCTTTTACCCCCTAAAAATAAGTCTTGATTATTACAACTGCTGATTGTCGTCAGATTTCTGACAACAATCAGCAGTTAGTTGGATATAACTATTCTCCCTAAATATTCTTAAATATGGTGCTCTTTCTCCTCACCATCCTATCCCAGTTCTGTAACAATTAATATTCCATTAGGAAATGTGTTTTTACATTATGGAAAATACCTAAGAATAGCGATCTGAACTTTCCCCCACAAAGGTGGGGGAAAGTTCAATACTGGGGCAACTCGTTGCAAAGGCAACGAGTTGCCCCAGTATTGTACTACGTACTAGGATCACCTGCATTGGCTAACGCCAGTGTCGCCGATACTTTATAGTTTACTATATTCGGCAAGAAACTCTCTGATTCCGATCTTCGAGTTTTTCTTATTCGGTTTTAAAACTATGTGGGATTTAATATCCCCTTAATTTAAGTAATGTTTTCATTGCCGAAATGAAGCTTAATAGCTCTTTATACTTAAGTAACTTAATGGTTGCACCTGTTTGGAAAACTCGTTCGCAGAGTACATAAGTTCTTTTCGCTATACACTTTGGTATTAGGTCTAGCTACTCACTGATGTCCACCTACTGTGAAGCCCTGCCGCTGTTTTTTCCTGAGATCGAGAGCCTGAGAATCCTGTGCGAGCCCTGCTGCATGATAACTGCAAGTCAACTTGGTAAGACCCTTATCTTGTTATTTTCCTGTTTTTCTCTGGTATTTTTGATATTTTTGATCTTGCCTGTCGGTCAGTCTTCCGCCTGTTAGTAGGAGATTTCTGCGGACGGGGAACGCTTGGCGTTTCTCCCCCCCCCCCGGAAGGTCCACTGGATCCTTCCTTTTTTTTCGTGAAATTATAAGGATACTCTTAACTTTCTGATATGACTTCCTTCTTACCCTCGGTTTCGAGGTAAAATCTAGCATCGAAAAGCGGACGTTCGCGAAAGCTTTAATAGATACGGTAGGGATAAATAATATATTCGGTTTTACCCCGTACGGGGGAGGGAGGTTCCAGGTCGTTGTAAAAGACGAAGCAACGAGAGAAAAACTCTCTTTAGGAATTCAATGCGAAGGACAAAAATACCTCCCTACTTTAATAGGGAGTATGTTAAAAACGATCAGAATAGACAGATTCCCAGTCGAATATTTAGAAAGCGGGGACGCTCTAATTAAGAATCTTTTTTCCAAATGGGGAACAGTTAAAGAGGTCAGAATAATGCAGGGCAGTGACTTCCCAGAATGGAAGTCGGGGTGGTATACGTCTCCATGGAGATGAAAACACCCGTTCCTAACTTCGTCTTTATCGGTTCAGCCAGGGTAATGATCAATTACCCTGGTGTCAAGAAGCAGTGCTTCAGATGTGGATCCTTCGAACATATGGGGGCAGACTGCCCCAAAGGCAAATGCCAAAACTGCTTGAGAGCAGGTCATGGCCTGGATAAATGCGATCAAGCATGTTTAAAATGCGGGGACACAAAACACAAAGTAAATGCATGCCCGCGTAGAACAGCTGCGGAAATCACAGGAGGTAATATAACCCCTGACTCCGCAGTACCTACAGAAAACCCTGCGATTGCAGAGCAAGAAGCAGCTCCATCCGTACAGCCAACACCTGACACAATGTTGATAGCAGATCCTAAAGTGTTGAAACAAACCACACCAAGAAAACCAGAAAAGAAGAAGCAGCGCTCCTCAAAGGTAGAAACCCCTACTAGCAAAACAGAAACAAGAGAAGAAAAAATGGAAGCAAACAGTGCCGCAAAACGCACGAGAGACTCGGACACGGAAGAAAATAAAAGGACAAAAGCCAGCAGCCCAAATCCAACAGAAAATAATAGTGAAACCCCAACACCAGCAAAGGAAAATCTAACAACAATGGGGGAACCAGGGGAACTGGAATCCCAGATCTCCGGTAAAGACGACTCTGACGACGATATGAAATTCTAAGACAGCAACATGGAGGATAACAATACAACATCCCCCCCCCCCCCAGAAATCCAGGAAGTTCGTAAACGAAGTAACACCTCCCCCAACCTCTAAAATGAACCAAAGTTTAAAAATCGCAACATTAAACGTAAGCGGTCTGCGCAATCCTCAGGCGCAAAGCGCTGTCTGGAGACTGATGCTAATGCATAATATCAACATTTTATTCTTACAAGAAACCCACTTTTACAAACACTGGGACGTGGAGAACTTTTCGAGAAGCTACCCGGTTACCAGCTACTGGTGCTTCGGGGAAGCTCACTCGCGAGGGGTGGGGATACTAATTCGCCCCCAAATCGCGGGGGGGGGGGTTTCAATGTCCAGAAAGACGATGCGGGACGTTTTTTGTCCGTGGACTGGAAGTACGGTGGCCGTAACACCCGGTTTGTGGCTGTCTACGCCCCGAATAACCCCCACCAACGAGACGGTTTCTTTGCCACACTGGGAAACTATTTTCTTGGTGCGCAACACCTAATCGTGGCGGGCGACTGGAACTGTATAGAAGACGCACGATATGACAAAATAGGCGGGAATGCTAACAGCGGAACTGGCGGTTTTGCAGCACTGAAACGTTGCTGCGAAAACTTCGACCTTGTCGATATCTGGAGACGGCAGAATCCACTGAAAGTCGGAACAACGTGGTGCCGTGGTCGGATATCAACAAGGCTCGACAGGTTCTATGTATCCCAGTTTTTAGAACCACATGTTCTTGGGGTACGTCATATCGCTGCGAGAGGTCTGCTAACAGACCACAAAATGGTACTATTAAAAATAAGGATACCAGAAATAATAGAAACAGCCAGAGGTCCTTGGAGGCTCACTCCCAATTTCCCCAGTCTTTTTAGCGATAAGCTACAGAACCTCTGTAACGAATGGAGAGACACTAACTGGGACTGGGAAACCTGGCTACAGTTCAAGTCGCAGGCAAGGGAATTCTTTCAGCGGTGCGGGCGTGAACGGGCACACCAACAGAGACAACGTCTGAGGGATCTCTATAGGGAGCTCGGCTGGTACCGCACCAACGAGCGGAGAGGAATTCCCTGTAGTGATCTTATCAGACAGGTAGAAATCGAGCTACATCAAGAGCGGCAGAGTAGAGTCGAGGACCTCGATTTTCGAGCGAGACTCTATCTCAGATATTTGGAAACACCTTCCGCCGCTTTCTACAATCAACAACGGGTGGCGGCAAATGACGAGCGAACGGTTTACCAGATCCAAGAGAATGGCAAACTGATAAAATCAACCCCTGAAATACTTCGCATCTTCCATCAGCAGTACCTCGGCGCCTTTTCTGATCAGCAGAGCGCAGATGTTTTCAATGAGTGGGACATCACACGTCTTCCCGAGCATCTTACCGCTCTGCATGACAGGCCGATAACTGCTGAGGAAATAAAAACAGCTTGCAAAACAATGAAGGCAAGAAAAACCCCAGGGTTAGATGGGTTAGGGATAGAACTACCGATCTATCTGGGACTACGCACTACCAGTTTTAGTCAAAATATTTAACGAATTCCTCACTTCGGGAAATATCCCCGAGGAATTCGTTAAAAGCTACACAATTTTTATCCCAAAGAAAGATCGAGATCGCACCTTGGCAGATAGCTGGCGACCGATCTCCCTAACAAATTCGGATTACAAAATATTTGCAAAAATTATCTGCAGCCGCATCAAATGCGGTATAGAAAAAATCATAACAAGCACCCAGGTTTACGGAATACCGGATAGATCGATGGAATTAAATCTATTTTTCTTACGAGATCTAATCCGTCTGGCCAAAAATAAAAATTACCCTTTGGCACTTCTCTCTACGGATCTGGAAAAGGCGTTCGACAGCGTCAGACACACGTACTTGCAGGACATCCTTCAGAAAATAGGTGTGGGCTGGAGGCTTAGGCAAACAATCAAAAACATCTACGCAAAGGCCTCTACCCAAATAGCTATCAACGGGTTCCTCTTGGAACCAGTTCCTATTAAAAAGGGGGTAAGACAGGGCTGCCCACTAAGCCCTCTCCTCTTCTCACTCGCGTTAGAACCCCTCATAAGAAGAATAGATAACTCCCCTGCAGTCAGAGGAATACCGTTACCCATAGTCTCCAGACAGAGCAAAATTGTAGCATATGCTGATGATGTAGTTGCGACGCTCAGAGATTCTGAGTCCATCTACATTTATTTCGGCATTTTGCAAAAATTCAGCATGGCCAGTGGTCTTCGCGTTAATACTTCGAAGACTAAAATTAAAATTTTTGGAAATTTCCATAGAAATAACCTTCCTTGTGGTTTAGTCCCGCAAACTCAGCCCCTAACAGTACTAGGAGTCCCATTCACGGCAAGTTTCTTAACTGCCTGTTAAGAAATTGCGGGAAGAGTGCGAAAATAAAATAAAACGTTTTAAACCCAATTATTTCTCCTTCTACGGAAGAACAATAATAATAAAAACAGTAATAATCCCCATGCTAATGCATACAATAAATATTACTAATATAAAAAAAACCCAAGAAGGTGTCAACTTTACAAAATACTAATAGATTTTTTTTGGAACGGAAGAAAACATGAAGTTAAAAAAGAATATTTAAAACTCAAAATCAATCAAGGGGGTTTCTCACTTCCGAAATTAAACTGCCTATTCTATGCAAACACTCTCAAAACCATAGGGAAAGCCTTAAAATCTAACCATATTTCAGGATCCCTAATTAAATATTTTCTAGGGCATTTTCTCCCCTACTTCGGGACCACGGGACATGCTGACCCCAGCGCAGAGGTTGTGCCAGAATGGTATTATCCATTATGCCAACAACTTAAAAAATTTAAAACCGAAGGAATGGAAATTCTAAAATTAAAGCCACAAGCAAGATATTGGGAGTTCTTTCGACTTTCCGGATGTGATACGCCAAATATAGAAACTAACATAGAAACGCTATTTCAAAATATCAGAAATAGCTGGGGACAGCCATTTCACCGGGATCTGGCATGGCGAATAGCCTATGGTCAGCTACCGGTGAAACTGGTTATGTCCCAATACACTTCAAGACCGTGCGACCCCTTCTGCGACGTCTGCCAGAGCATTGAAACGGTGGGACATTTCTTTTACTCGTGCCCCCCCGCCCGATATGTCTGGCAAAGACTAAGCACAGCACTGGGAATCAAGCCGCTTACCCTACAGGAGGTCTTGTACCTGCAATTTCCCCCACCAGTCAAGAAAATTCAGAAATTTACAATTTTTCTCATCAATGTAATCAAGTATCACATCTGGAAAGTGCGGAAAAAGTCCCAAATCAGCGATGAAAACACTATACAAGCCAAAATACTCAGTGGGATCTATTTCTACCTACCTAGGTTCTTCGCACAAGAAAGACATATACTAGGGGATGGGAGGTTTGTACATAAATGGTGCAAACCTCCTATCCTCTGTGTCCTGAGACAGGGCTTAATCATACCGTGTCTCTTCCTTTAAAAAGAAATATGTTTGTCTATTTTTTTTTTTTTCCCTTTCTCTTTTTCTTTCTTCACGAGTTCTTACAGTTCATATAGGAGGGGGCAGATCTGAGAACCCGGGCTGCGAAGGCTTACAGCGAGGCGGTGCTGCTCCTTGTGAACGGCATCTCTCGGGCCAGATTCTTCCCCCAAATCTTGCTCTTCCCGTGGTGTAAGGTTGGCTAGTTCTCTTACTGTTTATATATATATATATATATATATATATATATATTTAAAAAAAAAAAAAAAAAACCTGTTATTTGTCAATAAAATTAAATGAAGTTTTAAAAGAAACTTAGGCATGAAATCTGATTTAAGTTTTATACTAAAACAGGTGTTAGAAGATGACCTCCAAAGACACCTGGTCAGTTAAATTGTTAATTTAAAAGTATTTTACGAGCGCATTTAAGAAAAGTTTATCTCAAAGTTTTTTTTTTAGAACAGGTGTAAGGAGATGATGTTTTATAGACCTTTTAGCCACAACCTCTGGGTTATACAGCTAAACGGTTTGACTGAGGCCTCTTTTTACCTACTACTATCCTACTCTACCTTTCTTTAATCTCCCCTATTACTACCTGCTGACCCTCAGCAATCTTTATACTCCAAAGGCCAATGATGAAAGACATGAACTCCCATTCTACTCACTGATGAAGCCTCAAAAAAGGCTGAAACCGGTCTGGGTAGTGACCTCCCTCCATAATGTAATAACAGCATACATTTCCTAGGAAATGTGTTTTTACATTATGGAAAATACCTAAGAATAGTGATCTGAACTTTCCCCCACCTTTGCAACGAGTTGCCCCAGTATTGTACTACGTACTAGGATCACTTGCATTGGCTAACGCTAGTGTCGCCGATACTTTATAGTTTACTATATTCGGCAAGAAACTCTCTGATTCCGATCTTTGAGTTTCTTATTCGGTTTTAAAACTATGTGGGATTTAATATCCCCTCAATTTAAGTAATTAATATTCCATCTTACAGAGCCTGTAGTAAGAAAGAATAACTGTCTGGACATGTTGTTCAGCCATGTTATTTTTATAAATGTAACTGGTTGATTTCTAAGGCCCAGTTATCAGTCTTCACTCTATAAGAAAATTTGAGATCAAAGGAATATTTTACACAATTAGAATTGCAAGGTACACATCTCAGAAATAAGTCAACAGACACCCCAATGGGCAAGCTGCATGTGCCATGTTACAAGTCAGGTGTATATAGCCAGTATAAATCTGAGGAATATGACACTACCAAATCAGTGCAACTGTCTCCACGTTAAATGGTGATTAAATTGGTCAAGTGACATATATATATAGTTCTCCAATTGTGGATGAAAAATAGTTGGCTACGTGGGGTCATCTGGCAGGGATTTTATTTTCAGTGTGCCTAACAGAGCCACTTGTTGACGTCAAAGCAACAAAGGTGATTCATTTGCCTTGACATACAGACTAGGAATTGGAAATGACTTCCCCTGCACACAAGGTGAGGACTACCCAACAGTGGTTGGAGGTGAATGTGTTCTAATTGTAGTCAGATGTTTAAAGAGAGTAGCCTGCAAAAAATGACATCACAGCACTGCCAGCCTGAAGGTAAATTTGGAACAAGCAGTGGCAACGTTTCCGTTGGATGTGAGTGCCACCATCAGTATGTAGATGGCAAAAGGGGGATATTTTGAACATTTAGGCTGCTTATATGCACATTATACATGTTGTTTGTATGTGCTGAAAGCTGTAAATGATTTACTGATAGATTAAAGGTTAATGTTCTGTTCAAGTTGTAACAGTATTTAGTAGGTATGTTCTCAGGTCAGATTTTTCCAAGAGGGATGTTCCACAAAACTCCTGAATAATTCTTTCTCTACAGAAAAGAGCAATTATCTTAATCATCAAAGAATTCCACCCCATACTTCTCTTTCTGATTAACCATGTTCTTTATCAGAAATTCTTTAGAATAATTTGCTTCATATTTTCTAAAAACATCAACATACAGTAGGCCTGGTTGGCCAAACTGGCTTTGGGTTCAAATTCCACCATGGGATGGTCATTAAGTGGAAGATGTATTTCAAGAAGCCTTCAATAAGTGGTCAGTGGTCTTATCAGTGTGAGACCACTGACCCACTTATTGGAAGCTTGAAAAAGTTCAATGTTTGGTCCCTAGAGCAGGGTTTCCAGACCACGTAATTTATTTTTTTAAATTCAATATATATATATATATATATATATATATATATATATATATTAATAAAAATAGAAAAAATAATCCACGATGCATGTACTATAAGTTCGCAAATAACCTTTTGTGGGTGGAAGCAACATAAAAAAATACAACTGATCTTTTTTTTGTTTTATTTTGCTATTTTTCATGTGCTTTTCAACCTTGAAAGGCTTAGTACAGTAAATGGACTAAAGTTTAAATAATCTAGAAACCCTGTTAGAGAAACAAGGAACCTTATTAAGCTACTTCAGGCTTCTAAAAGCAGAGTGATGGGCTCACACCAAGCAATGAAATTCACTCTAACCTAAAGACATTTACACAAAATATTCATACCCACCCCAACTTTCTATTTGCTTTGGATTACCACAGAAAGTATGGCTTATAAAAAAAAGTATAATTTATAATAGTATGCACTGCTATTGGAATTAAGTTTAGTAAGTTCAAGTGTAATTCTTTTTTGTGATCAGGTGATTTTTAAACTAATTTGACTGTTTCTTTCAATTATGGTTCTGTGGAGCAATATGTGGCTACCAGCTATATATGGGATAATATAATGTATGAGCTAATATAAGATATTATATTAGTCACATACAGCCACAGATATGAAATGCAGTGATTCCAGCACATTTAACTACCGGCAAAACAAATGACATAAATATTATAAATTTTAATATAATAAATACAAAAGTATTTTTCTGTACAATAACTGGGCTGTCCAAAAAAGACGACAAGAACACTTATTACTCTAAAATAAATAATATCACTTTCCATTCCGATTTCTTTGCAACTGATTATATAGCTCTGATCTTTCTTTAGTTAACCGGGAAATTTCTTCTCCTAAGGTGTTGATATTTTCCTGAATAAAAACAATTAAAAAACTGCATAAAATGTGTCAGTGTGTATATATATATATATAAAGTAACACTATAATTTACAATTTGGTTCAAGGTTGAAATTTCAAGTTTATTACTTGGTCAGACTATAATAAATTTAGTTTAATCCTTTATCCAAGTGTGTGCAAACAAAGTTTGTGCTTGAAAGTATCTTCAGGACTGGGGTAAAGTGGTACAACACCAGGCAACTCCTTGCAAAGGTGGAGCAAGCTACCAACACTCCTATCTCAGTATCTCCCATAATGCAAAACACATCTCCTTGCAGATATGTATAATGTTATGCATTAAGGGAAGGGCCACTACCCAGACTAGTTTCGACCTTTATTCAGGTCTCTTCAGTGGGAGCCAGGCCCAAGTGGAGATACCAGCAGAAACGTTAGCAAGGTCATCTCCTCCTATAGGAGCTGCCAAACGGTGTGCCACCTTTTTATTAACCTCCCAAACAGCTAGGACGTCTATAGACGTCCAGCTAAATCTGGATAGCCCACCTGTTGAAAGAACCTGGATAAGAAGCGTAATTTGACTGTCATGTCCATTAGAAAGTGTGATAAACCTCATGCTGAAGAGAACAGTTAATCGGATTATCTCGTGTTCGCAGCTGCCTCTCAGTTGCCTATAACATGAAACGCACTTCCTTGTTCCATGCTGGGTAACTGGATTTTAGTTATATAGGATAGACTAAAAATAGAGAAATTATTTATATTTTTGTTTTCTCTTTTTATTGTACAATATAATTTTAATGTCTGGACAAAATAAAGATCTCGTATAATTTGTTCACTTAAATATTGCCTTACCTTGGAGAACCAATTTAATTTTTTATTTTTTTGTGCTAATTATTTTCTAATTGCTTACTAGACAAAAAAATTTTCTTTGTTCTCGAAGAAAGTAATTCACAATAATTATTTGAAATATTCTTTTAAAAAAAGAAAAGAAAACCGGCTGCCGACGTTCCAGTTTATATTATTTTTATTTTTGTACAAAACCATTGAAATCGAAGAATACTTCACAGATTTCCTTTAGGACAGGCTTGAGCAACTTTGCTTTATAGAGAATAACATGAAATTCTTTAATATCACTAAATGTTTTCTTTATATAGTGATCTACTGTTCTTTGTATACTTTCGCTTTCTTGGTTTCCTTGTATAATTGGTCATTACAAAATGAAATTAACAGTTATGATTTAAATTTATATTTTCTGCATAATTCAGATATTTTATTCTCCAATTTTTAAAGTAAGTGATACATTTGCTTATTTTTATCATTCAAAATATGTATATCAAATGTGAAATTTCATTTCCTTTCACAATAGAATTGAACTTTATTTCGCCTCTGATAGTTTAACCCCCCACCCCGTTGCATTACTATCCCACACCTGAAAACTGTTATGAAACATAGGTAGTTTTTATTTAATTCGTTATTTTTCTCTAGTAATTGTTCCACATAACTTTAATTTTTTGATACTGAAACTATGTGGTGATTATTATAAATTAGCAAATTATAAATCAGAAAATATACATATTATTTCCTGATTAATATAAATCAGGAAATTATGTGATATTCAGATATAGGCGAAATTAATATTTAAAATCACTGTCATCCTTCAAATGTAATATCAGAATAAAGAAAGTGGAAAACCAAACAAGAAATTTCTGCCTGTAAAATATTCAGATATTGCTTGAGGCTCTTTAGTGTGCTGCATGTTCTATTGTTCTGCTTCTCAGTGGGGGTTAGTAATCTCCATTAGCTTTGAGCTGGGCAGAAAAGAATAATTAGTAAGCATACCCAAGACACAATTCATTTACAAGATGGCAAGCAGCAACAGCAGTAGCAGTGACACTCATGGGAAGAAAAGAAAACTTTGTGGGATGCAGAAAAGTTGGAGCCTTCGCCTTTCGAGCAGCTCTTGTTCTACCGATGAGGAGAGAAATCTTTCTGCTTGGAAGAAATGCCTGTACTTTAGATATGTCTTCGTGCAGAAAATGGGTGATCGCCACTGAATGTACACCAGCTTGTCCACGATTTCCCTTCATAGGTAAGCCAGGAATTACTGAAGACTTTGACTCCAGTAATATTTTAAGCTCTTTCTGTCTATTTTTAAACGATGATATTCTTTCCTTCATAGTGGAACAGACTAACCTTTATGCTTGCCAACAACATCAGCAAGTTGAGTACAGTCCACATTCTGGCAGTAAACTTTGGAGCCCAATAGATATCAACATGGTCCTTACATTTATAGCACTCTTGATTGTGCAAGTTATCGTGAAAAAGCCCGCTCTCGAAATGTATTGGTCTACAGACTGGATTCTGAACACGCCAATGTTTTCGTGATGTTATGACTGAAAAACAATTCACTCTCATCATGAAGTATTTGCATTTTCAGAATAATGAGGAATACGATCAGGCAACACATCCTTGCCCAGTCCTCAACAAAATTTATGATTTTCTGATGATAATCCATCAGAAATGTAGATCACTCTACATTCCTGAGAAAGACTTGAGTATCGATGAAAGCCTTATGCCAATCAAAGGTAGACTGAAATGTAAGCAGTATATTCCCAAAAAGAAAGCGAAGTATGGAGTAAAATTTTTTATGCTTTGCGAATCGGAAAGTGGATACCTTTGGGATTTCAAACCTTATACGGGAAAGCAAACTGTAATCGAGCATGATAAATATTCGGATCTCCCCTTGTCGATGCGTGCAGTAATGCAGTTACCAGACCCTTTACTGGGGAAAGGTTACTGCATTACAATGGAAAATTACAATATGTTTGTCTACCATAACATATCCTGAACTCGCTGATTTGCTTTTACAGCATCGTACAGATAGTTATGGTACTGTAAATGCAAAAAAGCAAGATATGCCTCCAGATCTGGCTTCAGGAAAGCTATCGAAGGGGGAAATCCGAGCTTATCAGCGAGGGAAAGTCTTTGCACTAAGTTGGAAAGACAAAAAAGATGTTTTTCTGCTGTCTTCCCTGCACAATCCATCAACGGAATCCGTGGAGAAGCATGGTTTGAAGAAAGAAAAACCCATTGCTGTGTGTGCATACAACGACACTATGGGTGGAGTCGACAGGTGCGATCAGCAGCTATCATTCTACTCTGTAATGAGGAAACAGCATAAAAAATATTACAAAAAAGTGTTTGGACATGTATTAGATTTTGTTATTTGGAACAGTGTCCTCCTGCACAAGAAAAATTGTTTGTCTACCATAACATATCTAGAATACAGAATAGAAATTGCGAAAGCATTGCTGCATGCACGTGCGCCTTCTTCAGCAAGCAGAAAAACAGGAAATCCTGCCAGACATCTGAGGTTGAACGCTGCTAACTCCAACCATTATCCCGAAAATCTACCACCAATGGCTAATAAAAAAAAACCTGCATCAAATGTTATGTATGTAATAAAAAAAAATATCAGAAAGGAAACAAAAATCTGGTGCCCTGAATGTAAAACTGCTTTGTGTGTTTACCCTTGCTTCAAGGTGTTCCACACTGTTCAAGAATTTTAAATTCTGAACAGCATGAAATAAAAAATGTTTGTTTTCAAGGCCATCAAAACAGTCCTTTTCAGGACTACAAATATTGATAGAGGGATACCTGAATGTACTGTTTCCTTTTCATCTTGAAGGCTAATTTTTAAGTTCTTTTTTATGACACAGAATGATATTTTCGAAGGAATAAAATATAAGAGGAACTGGAATACTCTTTCCAGTTCCAGAGGAACTGGAAAGAGTATTCCAGGTAAAGTATTTCACCAAATCAATAAAAAATAATGAAATAAAATCTACCCTATATATATATATATATATATATATATATATATATAAAATGATAAGCCTTTTTATGTCATGTTTTTTGAAACGTTTTGAAACTCAGGGGATACCCTGAGTGTCGAGTCATCATAATTCAGGGGTGGAACCTCCTTTCGAGTTATCACAATTGAAGGAGAACTGGCCTACCAGACCGGAACACGGGGGGTTGGGCATAGCCCCCCAAGTTAATAAATGAAATATATAAATAATAACGGGAACATTTTCACCTTGCCAACACTCAACATTGATGTGATATGGGTTCCAAATTTCTTGTTTCGGGGATATATATATATATATATATATATATATATATATATATATATATATATATATATATATATATATATTACAACGTTTTGTAATAAAAATTTCTGCAACAATGAAGTTTGACATAATCAACAATATTATTACTACCTTATTTCTGTTTCTCGTGTGGGAGAAAAACAGTAAAATGTCACTCTTATAATTATATGAGATGTTATAATGGCAAAAATAGTAAGAAAAAAAAGTCATTTGCATTTTCTTTTCAAAACACAAAGAAAGCACATTGTAAATTCAGCCAGTGGAAAAGAAAATACTACATATTTTTCTTCTGTTATCTGATTTTTTTTTCTTGTAGTACAAAGAAGAAATCACTGCATATAACATGGAGTCTGCAGGAGGGAAAAAATCTGGAAATTGGTTACATTATAACGAATAGAGAAATCATGTCAGGAAAATTATTCACGTAAGATTCTAATCTCAGCAGACATAACATTTTCTTCTAGATTAGATAACCAAAGTAACCGAACCTTTGCTACTATTTTACACTAAAATGAATGGATATGTTCCCCAAGTGATTTACGTTTGTAACAGCTGTCTTACGAACTATTTATGAAATAAATTATCTGAAATATCCGTAGATTGATTAGGTCTATACCCCCCCCCCCAAAAAAAAAGAAGATTATGAAACGCATATGCACCTTTTCTTTGAAAATAATTCAAATCCTCTTTTTCAAGATAATTGTATGATTTAATTTCTAATTTTTGATAATAAAAGTGAAACTGATCATTATAAATTAAGCAATTATTTTGGCATAAATAATGTATAAGCATGTAAACGAAATGTCAGTATTTCTGTTAGGATATAGATAATCAACAATCGAAAAGGAAACAAGCCATTCTTGACATATTCTGCACTACAGTCTGAGGCACTTTAATGTTCTCCCCTTTCTTCTCAATAGCACTGAGAGTAATAAGCCTTCAACTTTTCTTCCAGCTAAGAGGATATTACCAAGTATTTATAAGACGTAGATTATTTTAGAAATAGCTTCCAGCAGCAGAAGAAGTAATATTTAGATTTTTTTAAAGAAAAACAAACAAAAATAATACTACTGAACTTTCTTTTGTGTGGTATGCATATAAACAATTTTGCATGGTGAAAATATAGCATATTATCTCTAAAATTTCACATAATTTCAGCAGAAAGTAGAACAGCTGGTTTTAGATTGCAAATAAATAGAACAGAATTAGAAGCTTCACAGTACAATCTGATTGCCGTATATCTTTTGTCAAAACGGTAAAATGAAGTAATTGATTTTGAATACTGTCTAGAAAAGCTTTCAAACCTGCATAGAAATTTAGAGTAGTTATGCAATTGAGTTCCAGGAGAGGATAAGGAGGTGGGGGGGGGAAGCATTAGAAAATCTTCAAAATGAGCAAAAATTTTGAATCATTCCATATATGATATTTTTCACATTATATTTTCAACATATCTACGAGGATATGCACTAGATATTATCGTAATATGCATAATACAAATAAATAAATAAATGACGAAGGCAAAGAATTTGCTAAAATATCATTGGATATAAATTTTTGATACCAAAAAGACACAATCGGAAACTGATATCAAAATTGATATATAAGCTCAGCTCTTTACTTTATGCAGATGATGCTATACTGTTAAATAAATCCATTACAAGTGAGCAGGATACCCTAACAAGACTGAATAACTTCTGTCTTACAGCTCAAATATAGACTATGTATAGCTACATAATGTTATATTTCATAAGACTTTTCTTTCGGCCCTTTGTCATATGCCTTTTCCAGCTCTACAAAACTCAAACACATTCTTTTTATACTCACATGATTTCTCAACTACTTGTCTTAAAGTGAAAATTTGATCCCAACAATCTATTTGGCCTGAACCCAGCTGCTTCTCTTCCACAAATTTTCTTAACCTCTTCTCAAGTATGCTTACCTAAAATCTTACTTGGAACTCTTAGTAGGAAATTCCTCTGTAACTCTCACATTCAGTTTTATTTTCCTTTTTTACAGATGGATACTATGAGAGCTCTACTCCAATTATCTGGAATTTGCCCCTGTGAACAGGGCATCTGAATTATGCAGTATAGCTACTGTAAATCTTTTATACCGCCATGTATGAGCATTTCTGGTCAAATATCATCTACTCCAGGTGCCTTTCTACACTTCAGATGTTTGATAGTTTTTCTATCTCAAATATTGATATGTATTCCCCCCCCCCCCCGATTGCATTCTTCTTGATTGTTTTCTATCGCTGTTCTCACTTGTTTCATTCAGTAATCTTTTAAAGTAGTTACTCCAGACATCTAGACTATCTTTATGTTTAGTTTTCATGTTACCTTTGCCATTTCTAATTTCTTTTACAGTAATCTTTCCTTGATTTCTAAGCTTTTTTTTCTATAGTTGCGAAAGCATTTTGCCACCTTCTTGATATTTATCTTCTATATTCTTCCTAATGTTTTCCCATGAATTTTGTTTAATTACTTTTACATACCACTTTTTTCATATACACTCAATTCTCTATTTACACAGCAGATTGGTTCCAGAAAAAACCACGCAAAAAAGAATACAGTGCATATGAAAAAATAGAAGAACGGTTCCGGATGTGAAACCCTGATATGAACAATAAGTTATTTTCAAACAAAACATATGAAAATCATTGAATAAAACTCTATTTCGTTTTAATGGAATATTTTTTTTAATTTTAAATGAAAAAGCCCAAATACATCCGCACATATGGTTATTAGTGAAATTTTATTCGGCATCACTTTCTGGCAGTAGCTGTATTCTTTTGTGTGAGACTGGAATTAAATCATTTCCATCACTTGAAACACAGGCTGTCCTGTTCATACAAAGGTGAAACATTTTCTTCAGTAAAAGGAACTAAATTAGCACCAATTTCCAATAATTCTGAAGGTTAATTTTTTTTTTATTTTTTTATCATGAACTTTTTCTTTGAGATCCTGTTTTGACTAGATCTTTGTATAATTCTTTATATCACACCATACATGACTTCAATTCACATTTAAACTGTTCAGCTCGTTCAGTTTTGGATCATGTGTAAGAAAACGATCTAACAGATAAGCTTAGATGTTGATGGTTATTCATGACTTATTTTTCACGGTATTAACAACACCACACACACACTTTTATCACAAAGTGTGCGTGGTGTCTATAAGTGGTACATTGGTAAATAAGAAGGTGACATCGAAACTAACCATTATGTCTGAATCTTTTAGGATTAGATTTTTAACCAGTGTTTTGAAATGGAATGAATTTTTTACAAAAGTAGAGGAGTTGCCAGTAAAGGGGGGGGCAAGCGACTTGGCTAAATGCCTGGCCAGTTTATATGTGGGACTATCTATGCTATCAACTATGGGGCGTAGGGGAATATTAGTTTTGTGGATTTTTGGTAATCCATAAATACGGGGTGGTTTAACATGAATTGGTTTTATTTTCCTGATGATTTATTTGGGCCATTATGTCACTTTTTTCTTTTGGGACATCGTAGGGTCTCGATGTATAATTTGATATGTGGAACTGTCACATATGAGATCTTGCATTTTTCTGTTATACTCTTCTTTATTCATGATAACTGTTGCATTTCCTTTATCGGCTTTTGTAATAATAATATTTTTATTATTATATAACTTTTTTAGGGTAGTTATTTGCTTACGTGGCATATTGCTTTTTGGAGGCTTAGCCTTGTTTATAATACTTGCTATATCTAGTCGCACGTTATTGGCCATTGCTGGCGGAAGATCGTGGATACCCTGTTCTACTTTCATCATAATTTCTAGTTTAGGAATTTGTTTGGGTGTAACGGCAAAGTTATGTCCTAGACTGACAGCATTCTTGGCCTATTCAGTGAGTGTTTCCGACGATAGGTTTACAACCACGTGGTCTCGTCGAAGTTGCGGTCGGGACTTCGTATGTTGGCGCTGTTGTAGGAGTTCATATTTCTTTAGGTGTTTGCTTTTTACTTTTGTGAATTCTTTTTTTGCTGCAACTTCGGAGATGTGCTGTAGGACAGTCCATATTTGAGGATTTAACAGGTTGAATAGTTCTTGTTGTAGAGCTGTTTAGCTTACTAAGCTCTACGTCACCTCCTTATTTACCAATGTACCACTTATAGACACTCTTGACTTAATCAAGTCTAAATTTCCCCCAGATATTTTTGAATTATTTCAATTTACCATGAATACAGGTTACTTTACATGGGGAGGAAAATTCTACAAACAGATTAATGGTACTACTATGGGTTCCCCCTCTCTCCCCCGTTAGCAAATTTTTACATGGAACACTTTGAAAACAAAGTACTTACCACAGCTACATACAAGCCACAAGTGTGGTTACGCTATGTAGATGATGTGTTTGCCATCTGGCCCCATGGACAAGACACTTTGGATGCTTTTGTCATCTACCTAAACAGCCAACACCCCAAAATTCACTTCACAGTAGAAAAAGAATCAAATAACTGTTTACCATTTCTTGATACATTAGTCACCCGCCTTTCAGATGGATCACTATCTTTTTCTATTTACAGAAAGCCTACACACACAGGAAGATACCTACATAAACAATCACATCATCATCCAGTCCAACAGTACGACATTTTAAAAACACTTACACACAGAGCCATTTGTTTTAACGATACAGCTCTGACCACCGAACTCCAATATCTGCGCCATATGTTCTTAGCCAACGGCTACAATCCCTACAAAATAATTAAAATACTACATAGGCCCATTACTCTGCCCTCCCCTAATACACAAGAATACGACATGACAATTTCTATTTCCTATATCAGAAGTACATCGGAAAAGATAGCCAAAGTATTGTTGAAACAAGGCCTTCACACCACTTTCAAACCTCATGTCAAGCTGGCAACTCTGATCCACTCGCCTAAGGATAAACTTCACCCTTTAGCACACCCAGGAGTGTATGAAGTGCCTTGTGACTGTGACTTGTCTATTATGGGCAAACAGGAAGATCAGTGAACATCTGCCTGGAAGAACATGAAAGATACATTCGCTACTATTACTATGGCAAGTCGGGACTGGCAGACCCCGCTTTGGACACTCCTTCACAGAGGATTAGATGGAGGAAAACGAATGTGCTATTTAGGAGTCGTTATAGATCCGAAAGATTATTTTTGGAGTCAGCAATGGCTTTGGAGAATTCTCCCAACCTTAACAAATATGGTTGCATTAATTTGTCAAAAATTTGGGAAACGGTTATCCTAAGAAAAACTCCTGGATAGCTACTGTTTTTTTTTTTTTTCGTTAGAGGGCACCAAAAAAAAGGACTTGAGATCTTTTGTCTTTTACAATTATATTGTTTCACTCACTCACTGTCGCATTTACAAGTGTGTTGTGCTCTGATGATGCTGACTTGAAAATCAGCGAAATATAAGAGTTAATAAAACATCTTTGTGATAAAAGTGTGTGTGTGTTTTAATACCGTGAAAAATAAGTCATGAATGTAAGAAAACGACTTTGCAATTTACTAGCCATTTGAAACCCTTCTTTAATTAATCCTGCAGTGAGTGGAATCTCTTCATCATCATCACCACTTTTTTCTTTTTCATCGAGATCTCAAGGACAGCTTCTATTATTTTGTCTTCACTAATAATCTGAGCAAATTCACATCACTAGGGCCTTTTCCATCTTCACTTTTATGTTTCTCATATACGATGACGACTTGGCACCTAATTTTATTCCATAAAGAAGAGATTTTCTAATGGCCTCTTCATTTTCTTCAATCATTCTCACGGTAGCTTTGTTCAATCCAAAATATGCTGAATTTGGATCTTAGTTTCTAAAGAAATAGCTTTTCTTTTCTCCTTCTGTCTAACTGGATTATCTGACATCATGATTAATGGGGTAATGTTACGACAATATCTGAAAATAATAATTAATTTTACTAATTTGATATTACGCACACAAAACTTCTAATACATACCCGTATAACTCTATTGCACGAACACTTTTTATACTACTTTTTGGTATTTGGCCATCCTTTTATCTATATAACCAGTTTCATATCCATCCCCCATTTATTGCAATTTGCATAACATAATTCCTTATGGTATCCTGTCAAATGCCTTTGCAAAATCGAAAAGTATCATAGTAGAGTCATTCTCTTTATCCAATTCAGTTGTAACTATCATAAAAATTCAGTAGATTACTAAGGCATGAATGACTGATCCTTCACAAAGCCATGCTGCCCCTTGTAGAGTATCATATTTTCATCCACCCATTCCTAAATTCTCTTTTTGGCCATCTTTTCCAGAACTTTTATCACTTCTCCTGAGATACAAATTGGTCTATAATTTGCTACCACAGACTTAGTTCTGTCTTTATGAAAATAATTATCTTTCCTCCTTCAACTTTCCTGAAATTACATTAAACAGTCTAGTCATTAGTCATTAATATTAGTATTCGTCATTAGACATTAAACAGCCTAATTACATTAAAAAGCATCACCAGTTCTCCTGTTCATTCTCATAAAACGTGAGTCAATACCTCATCCAATCCCCACAGCTGTATTTGCATTCAGATTCTACAATATACTAGATATCTCTGATTCTTCAAGATCTGTTCTCACATCAGACTCTGTCATAATGATATCTTAACTTGAATGAGATACCCTTACAAAACCCAACAATTTCATCTGCCTCCATTACCTCTCTACCATCTGTGCTCATTAAATGTTGAAAGTTTATTTTTCACTTGGTCAGACTATAATAAATTTAGTTGAATCCTTTATCCAAGTGTATGCAAACAAAGTTTGCGCCTGAAAGTATCTTCAGGTCTGGGATAAAGTGGTACAACACTGGGCAACTCCTTGCAAAGGTGGAGCAAGCTACCAACACTCCTATCTCAGTATCTCCCATAACGCAAAACACATCTCCTTGCAGATATGTATAATGTTATGCATTAAGGGAAGGGACACTAGCCTAGTTTTGACCTTTATTGAGGTCTCTTCAGTGGGAGCTAGGCCCAAGTGGAGATACCAGGCAGAAGCATTAGCAAGGTCATCTCCTATAGGATCTGCCAAATGGTGTGCCACCTTTTTATTAAATTACTCTGGATTTAGAGAAAGATGGTGAAAGTTTATTGATGACCTTGCTAATGCTTCTGCCTGGTATCTCCACTTGGGCCTAGCTCCCACTGAAGAGACCTAAATAAAGGTCGAAACTAGCCTGGGTAGTGGCCCTTCCCTTAATGCATAACATTATACATATCTGCAAGGAGATGTGTTTTGCATTATAGGAGATACTGAGATAGGAGTGTTGGTAGCTTGCTCCACCTTTGCAAGGAGTTGCCCGGTGTTGTACCACTTTACCCCAGTCCTGAAGATACTTTCAGGTGCAAACTTTGTTTGCACACACTTGGATAAAGGATTAAACTAAATTTATTAATGTGCTCATTAAAGTTATACTTCCATAGTCATTCTTCCTCCTACTTGCTACAAAAACTTTCTTTGGAACTTCCTTTCACCTGTTCAACTAATTTCTTCTCATTATTTGAATTTTTCCTCCTTACCATGCTGGTTACCTCTCTTGCCTGATCCTTGATCTGTTCATGAGTTAGCCAGCCACCTTTCTCCTTATATACCTTATGGAGGTAATAATAATCCTCTCCATAACATTTTCGTTGTTTGCAGCTCATGCTATATGATACTACTCATCCATTCAACTCTTACCCAATTTACCTTCCTGACCTTGTGTAAACAGTGTGCTACTGCTTCCTCCAAATATCCTTTGACTATCCCCCATGCACTGTGAACATCCCTTGCAGATCTTTATGCCATGGTACTGCTTCAAACTGCCTCCTAAGTGTATCATAATCACCTGCTTTATAGTTCCACACATATCCCTTCTTAACTGGAATTTCCACATTTCCCCATTCGGTGGCAATGTAGCCACCTGCGTTATGGACAGGTCTTCTGATCCTATAACTCTTGTACCCTCAGTCCCCACTGTCACATTCTGCTTCATGTAATTATCTCTCACCAAGTGTAAAAATTCCATGTGATCCTCCCTCCTTCAAATCTGTCTCTGAAGTTGAAGTTCTCCATAATAATTACTAGACTTGCACTCATTGTACTAATCTGCTGATGCATGTCTTCCAGAGATTATGTGAAAGACAGGCATCAGCATGTCTTCCACATAATCAGTCATCCCATAGCCTAAGAGTGCCTAATTTTATATTTTTGTCATATTATAGGAATCAATCTCACACTGGATTGACTCAAGAACTGCCATCTGCACGACTGACTCCTACTCTTGTTGGCTGCAATTCATCTGCTATCATCAACATTACCCCACTCCTGTCCTGTCTACTCTGTCTTCCTTGAAAATACTAAACCCTTCACATTCTATCCCTGTAACTACATCATCTGCTGTTAGTCAAGTCTCATTAATGCCATTAGTGTTTTGTAAGGTTTCACTAATCAATGCCCAAAATCCACTCTCTCTCTCTCTTGTTCCTAATACTTCTGGCATTAGTATATAGATACTGCAGCATCCCTTTAGGCACCCCAACCACCTTTACTTCATGAACTGACTATTCCACTCAATATTTTTGCTTCAGAGACTAGATTCTGCACTTGAGAGTCATTCTCACACTCATTTGCCTCATGGGTGCCTCCACACACACTTGTCTATGTCCACCCTAATTTCTTTAGTTTTCCTGACTTTGTGCTTCCACTCTTGGTGAACAAAGCTCTATCTAGACACCTAACTCCAAATCTATTCAATTACAGTCCATCAACACCGTACAAATTGTACAAGTATACAAATGTCCATCAAAATCAGGCCATAGGTCCACAAACGCTACATCAATCCTTCTGTACAACCTGTGTATTGATTCATTAGCGTCACCCTCCTTCTCAATTTGCCTCTATCATAGCGTGGTAGAGGCAAATTTCCGAACTTCACCATTTCACTCTTCTTTTTCACTTTTAACTTTTTCCCATCTTCCCTCATGCAATACTTCTCACCTCTCAGGTCATTGGATTCAATCAAAAAACAATTAATTCTTTCACCTTCCTTTTCTGTATTCTAACAGCATTACTAATATTATTAGTTTTCACACCAGGGAAACAAGGCTTTGTAGCACTTTCGTGAAGTACTCCCCTTATCACAGAATCATTGTAAAAAAATCATCTGCTCATGCTCTTTCTCTCTTCTTGGCTTCAAAGACCTCTTGATTTTTTCTGTTCTCACTTTGACTAATCTTTTGCTGATTCTACAGCCTTTCAATCTTGCACTTTGTCTTGTGAAGTACTATATGCAAGCAAACATTCTCCTGAACTTTCACCACCACCACAACTTCGACACATACTCTCTTACCACTACTTTCAATCATCTCATTTAAACTCTCTTTCACATTTCTTTCACGATCATTTAAACCTGGAATTTCATTGACTCTAATACTTTCTGTTTCAAGGCTTTCAGTACTAACTTCTGCTACTTCATTCTCTCGTTTCTGACAGTTGTTAAGACAGTTTACTTTATCAACCTATGATAGCAAACCGCTAATGGAGCTTAACAGTGAGCTTCTATCAACATCTGTAAACCGTTTCCTGAATTCCATAATATCATGAAGGAGATTACAGATGTTCAGAGTCTCGCTGTTAGATGCTGCATTAGTGATTTCCTATAGTGGCTTGACAGTAAATTGTCTTAAAGGAAATACACATTTTTACACTTATTACCTTTTTGGATGCATCACATTCATATAGTTTACTAGTTTGAAAGTAGTATTCAAAACACAGATGAGAATAAAGTGTGTATTCCAAATATTATTCATGATTTAAAAAACATGAAAATATACCTTCAGAGTAATATTTTTTAATAATGTATCTTCAAGGACTGCCTGAAGTTTCTGGTTGATTTCTAATGACAAATCAAGAGTCAAAAGGCTATCTGATTGCTGAGAACTGTACACAGATGCCATAATTCCACCACGTCTGGAGAGTTCTATCTGCATTAAATAAAGTAAAGTATAAGGATATAAGAATTTATTTATATGAAATAAACATAAATAAGTTCTTTAAGGGAATACAGACTGATTCATATAGAGCGGAAACTTAAAAGTCTGCATGCATACATATTTTCATGGATTGTTTGTTGTTACTGTAGAAAGTTTTTTCACTTGGCTATGAATTAAATTAAGGTTGCTAAGACTTACTAAGACAATTAACATTAATTGCCTTAGTAAGTCTAGTAATTATAGTAATTATATTAATAGTTTGCATTATATCAGTTTTAGTTTCATTATTATCTTGCCATAAATTTTAGAAGTCAACAAAAGTAGAACAAAAACAAAGGTTCTTCTTTGTTTTTGTTCTACTTTTGTTCCAAAATGTTCTATTGCTGCATTTATTAAAATGGTTTTTAAAATCATTCTATTCTATATCACTACTTTCATTTATTTGTCTTAGTTTATCATTTAATATGCCATCAAAAAAGTTAAATTCCAACTTTTGGATTTCTTTGCTTTGATTTAAATTATACTTGACAATAAATTATTATTATCTGAGACCTCCAGGGAATCAAGGACTCATCGAGGGAGGCTATAAATCAACCAAATCACCTGTCATACCTTCCTCTAAATTCATTCACACTATATGCATTGACTATCCCTAAAGGCAAACTATTCCATTCAATGCTCTCAGGGAGAAAAACCTAACTCTTAACCCTTTCTTGACTGTGAACAAACTTAACTTCCATGGATGCCCCTGTGTTATCTCCCCACCTGCCATATAATGAAAAATTTCATCAGATGATATCCTATAACACCCATTCAAAAGTTTATAGACCCCTATCATATCACTCCTGTTTCTCCTGTTAACCAGAGTCTGCAATCCACATACAATCTGTCCTCATAATCTAAATCCCATAATCTGGATATAATCTTTGTAACTCTTCTTTGTACCCTTTCCACAGTTTTTTTATCCTCTTGGAAGCGGGAGACCAAATCTGTGCACAATAATCCAGGTGTAATCTTATCAAAGCCTTATAAAGAGGCAAATGACTTCCTTATCCTTACATTACAAGTTTTGCTTCAACATCGCAATTATCCTCTGAGTTGTATTTGCAAGTTTTGCTATGTGAACTTTGAACTTCAAATTCCTATCCACCAATATGCCAAGATCCCTTTGCCTCCTCAGTTTCTTGTAGCATAAACCTTGCTAATATAATATGCCACTGGAACTCTAATCATGCCTAAGTGCATAACTTTACACTTACTAACATTAAACTGAAGCCATTTTTGTTTGCCTAAATTTCCAGCTTATTCAAATCATTTTGTAAGTGCTGAATATCAGTAGCATCCCTGATTACCCTGCCTAAATATTTTCATGCAATTGTCAGAAAACAATTGCACATCTGATGTTAGACCCTGCCTGATGTCATTAATGTACAGATTGAACAATAATGACCCAAGGACTGAACCCTGAGGTACACTGGTCAAATCTGGCAGATTCACACTCACTGTATACCACTTTTTGATATCTGTCCGTCAACCATCTCCCTGATCCAAGTTGAGTTTATATTTCAATCCCATATTCTTTAGTTTATGCAACAGTCTTTCATGTGGCATCCTCTCAAAGCCTTAGAAAAATCCAACATTTCCATAGTGTACCCATTCCCTTTATCCAACTTGGCTGTAACATTGTTATAAATATGAGCAAATTGCTAAAACATGACCTTCCTTTAGTAAACCCATGCTGTTCCATGCAGTATAGCTTGTTTGTCTACCCATTTCTGTATGCAAGTTCTTATCAACCTCTCTAAAATCTTCACTACCACACTAGATACTGATAGGTCAGTAGTCAAACACATCAGTTTTTGCACCACCCTTGTACAATGGCACTATTATACATTATCATCATTATTATGTGACACCTTCAGGGAGTCCAAAGACTCATCGAGGGAGAGTGTGCCAACACCATCGAACGATTAAATCCCTTCCAACTACTAAACACACTCAAACTTGCTTAACTTTTTGTGTGAGCCATTAGGAGCAGAGGCTCTACCAATCGACAAACCTTTGCTGGCTTCCATCCCTGTGGTATCATTCCTGAGCTGAGACTCAAGTTTCCCTGACTCTCTGCATTAAGTCTCATACCAAGAAGTAATTTCTCCAGGCTCCTGATGCCAAATGGATTCAAGTGCAGGCCATCCTTCTTATACAAGTCTTTTCTGCCATCAAACGAAATTTGGGTAGCATTCCTACAATTTTTACTCTCTCATTTCTTGAAAAAAACACCTTTCATATCTTCTCTCATACTATATTTTTCACTATTAAAATTATTAGTACCTACCAGAACTATCACCTCTTTTACTTTTCTTTTTTTTTGCTTTTCAATTACACTTGTCCTATTTTTAACTTTCATCCCCAGGAAACTAGAAGTGGTGACTCCCTTGACAAGTGCAAATTTTAAGATTGAGTCACCATACCATATCACCTCTTTTTTTCTTAAATTTTAACTTACTCATATTCTTGTTTATATAAATGAAATTGTTTAATCTATTTAATCCTTTATCCAAATGTAAGCAAACAAAGTCACAAAGATATACTTCATCGTAAACTTGAATAAAGGATTAAAAAATAATATATTTTCTTGTCAAGTATAATTTACTTTGTAATCAACTGAAAATAACTTTCTGTAACTAGGCCTGCCTGGTTGGCCGAGCGGTTAGCGTATCCGCTCTCCAACCAAAAGGCTGTGGGTTCGAATCCTGCTGTGGGCATGGATGTTTGTAATTGTCTGTGGACATACTAGTGGTGATGGCAGGCAGTAGATGGCACAGTTGAGGTCAGTTGTAGTTAGTGGATTGAGTGGTGGAGACAAAGAGATGTAGAGTAGGTGTTCTCCCTCGATGACTCGAACTCCCTGGAGGTATCACATAATAATAATAAAATAACTACCTCTGCTTTGATATGGTTAATTTTAAATTATCTTTGGGGGAAGAGGGGTAGTCTCTATTTTTCTTGCAATAGATTTGACCTGATTCTATTTCTGCACCTCTGCTATCTATCATGTTAGCAATTTTCCTATTCATCATTATATAGTCAATATATGTTTGTTTCCTCAAATTAATTTATAACAATCTTTATGCTGGAAAAGAAAAGTGTTAGTAATTTAAATCCTCATACTTCTCATTTTCTTTATACCCTCTTTTACCTTGCAGTGTCGAGGGTTTATTAATCATCGGACCTCAAACCGTCCACAGGATAAGGTAGGCAGCCCCTACGCCCCAGTGTATCCTATGTCCTGTAGTGCTGAGTTCTCAAGGCCGGTTTGCTTGCTTTGCAGGATGAAAATCCCCAGGATAAACTGAGGAAAAAACCCTGCTATCCACGCCCAAGACCAGCTAACTTGGCTATGGCTGAGGAAGATCCTTCAGCTCCTCATGTTGCTGACGGGAATCGAACCTAGAACACTCCTTTCCCAGGCATATGGTTGCGAAGCGCATAGCCACTAGGCTAACCGCACTTGAAGCTTCTAAGTTTGCATCCATTTTTATCATATGTGGTGTATCACCATTTGCTCTTATATTTGTACTATACTTGTATCAAAAGAAATTCACCCTTCTCTGGCATCAAAATCTCCTCTTATTAAAAAATAGCTAAAGTCACAAAACCATGTTTTATTTGTAATATTAGTTGTAGAATTTTCTTTATACAGTATTTATGTTTTAACTGATTTATAAGATGGCATTATTACTCCTGCTTTTGCTCTTTCTTCATTTTTGTATGCAATAGATAGAGATTATCTGCTTCATACAAACCTTTGTTTTTTTTTCTCTGTTTCAGTTATTACTGCCAATTTGATAATGCTTCTGAAAATCAAAGCAACCAAACATTATGAAGTTAATTTCCACTGACCTGCCTGAGTCATTTTCTGGAGCGAGAGTTCGATTTGACAGTGGGAATTTAGCTGGGTTAGTCACCAGACATCCTCACCCTAGTTTGATGGTGGGGCTGTGCAAACTCACTTCTGGTGTGTATTGCAAGACATTTTACTTTATGAATGGTAATAACCTCTTATGGCTGGTTGCTGCCATTGGCAATGAGACTCTTCTGCAACCAGTCCAAGGTATCTCATCCTGCCATAATGAAGACCAACTCCTTAAGCACTTGTCAGAGAATACTGTGTGTAGCTCTAAACAGTCTCCTTCTCTTGTCTGTGCATGACCAGACTTCTGTTTGAGATGGTTGCTGAAGCTCCAGAGTTCTTTGCATGTAGATCAGAGCGGGACAAGAGAGTAGAGGTTAGGTGACTCTTCTTGAGAGGAACATATATTTTTTGTGCATTCTTTGAACTCTGCACACAGAGACTAATTGCAAAAGATGCAGGATCCTATTTGGTGCCTTCTGTCAGCTTATGATCTCACAATAATTTGTGAGATCATAAGATTTGGTAAAGTGAGGTAGTTATCAGGTTAGTAAACACATTTCAATGTTTTTACATGAATATTTTTAGATCAACACAAAAATAATAATGAGATGTTAAAATTTCATATAAAATATACAGAACCAGATGTAATAACATGTGATTTTGTATGAGTGTATCTAGGTAAATATTTAAATATGTGAAATTAATGACAGAGAAGCATGACTGTATTATAAAAAATAATCAAACTATAAAATTTATATATTCTGTTGTTAAATTGACTTATTTCTTTAAATAGAATTTGTAGATACATTTATTTCATTTGTGAAAAAAATGTTACATGATAACCAGGTCAGCCATTTCACATTTAGAACTTGTTTACAAAACCAGAAATGCTGTTTCCATTTTCTTTTAGAAGAAAACTCTTTATCCATTTTATGAGTACAGGATGCCTATTAGTTGGGTGGTTCATTATACTGAATTTTCATAGACATCCGTCTTTAGAAGCAATTTTGTTGAAGCTTCCCCATTTTTTAAAGTAGTTTTACAAGGAACAAGGAAGAGTTTGAGCAGACAGTTAATGTCGAATTCTCAAGGACATCTAAATTTAGAAATGACTTCATTTGACACATGAAATTTATATAAAAATGGACTTAGAATTGGATTAGACTATTATTATTATTATTATTATTCCTGATACCTCTAAGGAGTCCGAAGACTCATCGCGGGAGACTATTCTGTGAGAAAATATTTATCCAGTGTTATATTTAAGCACATTTAATCAGGCAGCAGAATTCAAGACTTGAATGTTATTTCAAGTCTTGAATTCTGCTTTGTGTTGCTCATGCAAGAAAAAGAAGCATTATATGTGATTATGGTGTTTTTCTACTTGGAGGTATGGACACTATTTCTCTATGTATTAAATAGAATGAAAGTACATGTTTGACTTCAGAACACATTCATCTGTCATACAGACAAACAAGAATAAAGGTGTTATGTTTGTTGTATTAAGGTTTTTAAGAAGATTGTACTATTACCGGACAATGTTTCTGAAGTGTTATATGACTGTTATATATATTGCCAGGTTATTAACTTCTGAGATGGCATCTATAGACAAAATTTCTGTAAATCTTTATATATAATTCACATTTAAAGTAAGAATGAGCAAGAATGAGTTTGCAAAGGAAGTTTCATAATTTGTAATTTGTTTATGATTTATTGGTAAATAAGTAATTCACATGTTTTCTAAAAAAGGAGCCTGAAGTAGATAAATAGAAATTTGTCGAATGTTTATACATTTAAACTAAACATATTTGGTCGTTTTATAATTAAAATACAAACTTATTTATTACTGACCATTTACAAAACAAACTTACATTAGAGTCTACCAGACAAAAGTCTGGTTTTCTCAAGGCTTTTACGGAGACATAAAAACTAGTAAATGCAAATTGAAAGGAACATAAAAAACGTTGTAAACCAACTAGTAGCTAAGGTTACACATTCGCGTGACAGAGAGGACTTATTGTTCTTATTCATTATGACGCACACGTGTTTGTTGTAGACGTGTAATGTGATTGTAAAATTCGATGCAGCGTCATAAATTCTTACAATGTTTAATTGCATCGATTTTACAGGAGTCACGTCCGAAATTCAAAGAATTGTAAACTTGTATATATTAGATGTAAATAATAATATTAGCCCAGAAAAATTTACATGATACTGTAGATAGAAGATATATGAGTGTGTATTTCAAAAGAATATCCCTTAGAGAGCAGAAGTATGTTAGAATTACCTACATAAGTAATACAAAATGCCCATCTGTAGAGACACCGAGGAATTAAACATGCTAAAATGAAGTAAACAAGTATCTAAAAATAGAAGTTTAGGGGCATTTACCTTAGAGTTCGGAAATATATTTGATGTATCACTTGGTATAGGGTAGAATGGAAACCCATTGTAACCAAGGCAGTCTGACACCGCCGTCAAGGTCGATAGCAAAAGGGGGCAGTATACATCAGAAGCTGTTACACTATGCTGAAAAAGGGATTAAACTACACTTCAGGGAGATAGAAGTCGGAACTTTCTAGAAGGAAAGGAGTTAGCACGTGATAGGTACGGGGATCTCAGACCTTAATTCAAAGTTTGCGCGGAAATATCTGGGGTCGAAAAACTTCGTGCAGGGTCCTATGAGAGGCGAAATAAAAAGGTCAGGAATCGACTATCGTGCATTTGGGGACTTGATGCAAGGAGAAGAGGGGAGGTCGATCCATGGAATCCCGGATGAATTCATGGAGGGTAACCAGAGGCGAAACATTATAGAGCAAGTATCAGCTCAGGAACCAGATGACAAGGCTATGACCGTCAGACCGTACGTCCTAGCGCCTACAACGGCGAAAGATCGAGCTCCAGCCCCACGAAGAATTCCAGAGGAGAACACGGTTTCCATGATGCGTCCGAAGTGATAGAGCAAGCCTAAAAAAATAGAGGGGGGATCCAGAATAAGCCCGAAGAGAAGATACGACTAAGTGCAATTGTGCCTATGAAAGAATTAATGAGAGTTGAATTTTTTTGTTGAAAAACTTTCTCTTATTTATGATGTGGAGGACTGTTTTGGATAGACTGAATTCTTAGAACTGAAGGATGTAATAGATTGAAAACTTATTAGCATGGAGTGAATCTGCTTTTTAGAATAATTGAAAGAATATTAATGAAAGTGTAAGCTTACGTTGTATTGTGTTGAAATGATTTAAAAGAATTGATATGAAAATTATAGAATTTAGAATTTTTATGGTGTGAGAAGTTGGTTGCTAAGTGAATTTTAGAATTGGAGTTGCGAAAGTTAGAACTGGAGATTTTATTATCCAAAGCATGATAATTCCTAGATTGAAAATGGGCTGATAATTATTTGATACACAGAATTAATTGTTTGATGATTTACATCTTTGATGCTTATAACATGCCTAAGAGTTGTCCTATGTGATGTTTAATTTTGATGCTTAGCCTTGAGAGGAAATGATAGTAACATCGTTTAAATGTATACATTGTATTATTGTCTTAGTGTGAATAAATGTTTGTTTTATTCATAAGAAGTGCCGTCTGATCTTTTTAGCAACTGCACTGTTCTCAAATATAAAATCCGATCCTGTAAGCAGGAAAGAAATTAAGCCTTGGTACGAATTTTAAGTTAGGTGTTAGCCATGACTGTAATTAACTGTATAGAGGTGCTTTACTGGAGGTATAATTCATTTCTTATGCCAATTAGAGATTTTTAGTGGCACAGTCTGGAATAATCAAATAAATTTCTAGAAATCTCAAGTATAAGTATAATAAACTGAAAGTTGAGAAAAGGAATTAAGATTAACTGACTATATAGAAAGGTAACAGATAAGGATAAAGTATAATAAAGTTAACGAATGAAAATATAGAAGACAAGTCAAAAGAAATAGATAGAAATATTACAAAGGCACAGTAACATTAGTAAAACTTTATATTAAGGAACCTCAAAAATATTACATGATTACTGGCTAGCTGTAGTTCAGATTGATTTAGAGAGAGGATCAGGGTTTTCCACAAACTGTTTAGGATTGCACCCTGATTTCTGTTGAGGTTTCCACTGGTTATTAACACTATTGTGGCTTCCTTGAATAAACGATGTCTGTAGTCTTCATCCAGATATGGCATGGAGCTGTTTTGCCACTCTATCGTGTGGTTAGATGTACAGAAATGATGTGCTAAGCCAGAAGAGATACTTCTGTTGTGGTTTACATCACCAACATGTTCTTTTTGTCTGATTTCTAAACTCCGTGAAGTTTGTCCGATGTAAGCAAGACCACAGGAGCAAGGAATGCAATATACTCCTGGATATTTGTAGAAAGGCACCTTATCTTTTGGGGATCCTAAAACTTGTCTGATGCTGGTGGTTGGTTTGAAGACCACTCTGATGTTGTAGGCTCTTAGTATTCTGGCAATTTGATAAGAAATTGACTTGATGAAAGGCCTTGATTAACTTGACGAATTGCTGCAAGTCATTTGATGACATTTCTAACAATTTAGAATATATCATATGGAATCAATTAGATCAAATAATACAATGCAATTATGAAAAAACTTTCAAACTTTATAAGGACAAACAAATTAGGAAATTCAATGAACTTTACAAGAAAAAATATCGGACACAAAACAACATCCCGGACGACAAAGTGATTTTTAATTTGTCAAATCATAGTCTCACAAAAAAATGAATCGGACATTCTCAAAAAAGGTTTTAACTTTGCAATTATGCCCAAACACATTCCAAAATGGATTTCATGTGTGGAATTGAAAAAGGCCTATATCCACTACCGCAAAACGTAGCCAACAACTATTAGATTCAAAAGTACGATAATCCTAGCCAAAGCCAAACAACCTATTCTCAACACATCTCCTTATGATAGAAAGACAATTCTCAACTTGAAGAAAAACAAAGATATCATTATTACAAAGGCTGATAAGGGAAATTCTACAGTTATCCTTAACTCTAAAGATTATTATGATAAGTTAAACGTATTACTATCAGACAACTCCACCTATAAGATCCTAGACAGAGATCCCACAATAAAAAATCATAATGAAACAAACCAACTAATCAGAAATTGTAACATTTGGCCAGAAGAAGTGAAGAGAACACTAAAATCCTCACATCCTATCACTCCAAGACTATATGGGACACCTAAAATACATAAACAGGATATACCTCTCTGTCCAATCGTTGATGGAAGATCATTACCAACCTACTTTTTTGCAAAGCATCTTGCAAACTTATTAAATAATAAAATAAGATCAACAGAATCCTATATCAAGAATAGTCAACATTTTGTAAATAAACTCCAAGCCATTAAGATTGCACCAACAAACATGCTAGCCAGTCTAGATGTTGTATCCCTTTTCACCAATGTACCAGTAGAAGAGGTAATAAACATCATCCAAGATCTCTTTCCTCTAGACATCACACAGATGTTTAGACACTGCCTTCAATCTAATTTCTTCAAGGTTAACAACACCATATACCAACAATTAGAAGGCCTAGCAATGGGAAGCCCACTATCACCATCTTGTGTAGACCTTTTCATTGAAAAACTTGAAAAAGAAATTCTCTCCGCAATCTCCCCTAGACCATCTACATGGTAGAGATATGTTGACGATATCTTCATTATGTGGCAAGACAGCTTAGAAAACCTAAAATCGTTTGTGGATAAAATCAACTCAATATATAACAAGATAAAATTCACTTTGGAAGTGGAAAACAACAACCAACTGCATTTTTTTAGACATCCTGATAAAGAAACAATCAAATAGTGTCAAATTATCTATTTACAGAAAGCCCACAGATACTGGAAGATATCTTCATTATACTTCAAATCATCACAAGACACACAAACTGAGCATTATCCAAATGTTGAAATATAGGGCCAGAAAGTTTATATCAGAAGAGGAGGATACACAGACTGAACTCTCACTAATAGCCAACACATTATCACAAAATGGATATCCTTAAAACATCATCAAAAAATATCTATACGGTGACAACCCCAGACAAGAAGAATCACGCTCCCAGCACATTTCTACTGTAGTGATCCCTTTCATCAAGTCAATTTCTTATCAAATAGCCAGAATACTAAGAACCTACAACATCAGAGTGGTCTTCAAACCAACCACCAATTGGGTGAGCTAACATTTTGAGCTCACCACACCTAGCAGCTGTGATTGGTTATTGTGTCAATCAATCCAATTGAATGTTGTCACTTGTCATGAGTTGAGCACTTTCTGTATCCGATGGCTGTATTACAAACAGCTGTTACACATGTTTTCTGGAACTGAAAATTTGAAAGTGGATGTAAGGAGAAAAATGCTAATTGTTTTTTCTTTTGCTTGTGCAGTATAGCATCTGTTGACGTTGCAAAGTTTTTTTTAACTGTATAGAGACATTTTTATTCTAGTCTTCGGAAACAACAGACAGTAAAAAAAATATCTATTCCTGAATAAAAATGAATATTCTGTGTATTATAAGACACTGTTGATCTACAACAAAATACCAGCATATGTGAGATTGATAAGAGAGACGAACTGCTGATACTAATATAAAAATAAATAAAAAACTAATGAAAAAGAAACTTCTAATAAAAACATTCGAGATTCATTAGTGAGTTTGTTTTAGGAATTTGCTAACAGTTAGGATTCAATGACAACTAATTTAACTCATAACAGTGTTCTCGGACCTTCCTTATCAGCAACAGCATCTGGGTGGAAATTCAGACATTCACATAATAAATGTTATTTAAGTAGTACATGTAAATGAGGTAAAGAAAAGTGAAACGTTCATTGCTAATAAGTAAATAACACCTGTATAATGTAATGGAAGAAAAATCATGAGTTTGCTGATAAAAGGTTTCAAAAACTATATTTTCCCCACTTCTGAATAACGTCAATTAGGTGATAATACAGTGCAGTCAACAGTAAAAAAATTTCACAAAAAACGGTTGAATAATATATGCACGTAAACACAAGAAAGATATTTAATTAACCAAATATTTTGGTCTGGAAATAGCAGACCATCTTCAGTGGCACTACAAGAACAGTTTAAAAAAAAAAAAATACAAGGTGGAATACTAACAATAGATCATTTAAAAATAGAACAAGCTGCATGATTTTATATCACTAAGTATTAAAGGGAATATTTTTAAGCAGAGATATGATTGAAATAAAGATATTAATTATTTTTATTTTAATTATGAAATAAAGAAAATTAATAAATAAAATAAATCAGTCTGCTATTTCCAGACCGAAATATTTGGTTAATTAAATATCTTTCTTGGGTTCATGTGCGCTATTAAGAGGCGTAATAATTGAGAGTTTAACGAAGTCGTACCAGCCGGGTGCGAACATAAAGGACGTCAGCGAATCTATTCGACTGCAAAAACAGAGGGTGAAAGAGATGATAATAGTGGCAGGAACGAATGATTTGATTTTCTTACCGCGGTATGACAGCGAAGTGTTTAGAAGGAGGGCCATAATTGCCAATGACTTTATGCGTGGGTTATGCATGGAGAGTGGTGTGGAATTTGTGGATGTGTGGAATGAGTTCGATGGGCGAAAGGACTTATATAAGATGGATGGGTTACATTTGAATGGAGTTGGTGTACGGAGACTTGAAAGAGTGTTGATGAATGATGTGGAAGTGGATGTACAGACTCAGGGAAACTAGATTTATTAAGAGGGGGGGGGGAGTAGATATGCAGACTTTAGGGGGGGCAGTTAAGTGTATGAATGAGTATATTATGCCCGGGCGAGTACGACGGACAACAAATCAGAATGGGATAATTAGCATAAGGAATCAAAGTAGGGATGGGACAAATGGGCTTCTGCGATTCATGTACACTAATGCCAGGAGTATTAGGAACAAGAAGGAAGAGTTTTTGGCCATGGTTGGCACTTCCAGGCCACAGGTTGTCGGTATTAGTGAAACATGGCTGACAGAAGATGATAAAGCTAGTGGGATTGAATGCGATGGGTATAGCGTGTTCAGGAGTGACAGGGTGAATAAAAAGGGGGGAGGAGTGTTATTGATGATAGCTGATGAGCTTCAGCCAAGGAGTATAGAAGTTGAACTGCAGGATGGGGAAAAAAGCACATTTGAGGCTGTTTGGTGTGAGATACAATCTAGCAGAACAAAATATACAATTGGGTGCTGTTATAGACCGGGTGATGGAGTGGATGGTGGGAATAGTATGCATAAGCAAATAGAAGAAATGAATGGAAGGAGGGTAATTATTATGGGTGATTTCAATTATGGTAACATTGACTGGAAAGAGGAGAGGGCACATGGGAGGAAGGAATTGGATTTTATGCAGTTATTAAGAGACAACTATCTACGGCAACATGTATTGGAAAATACCAGGGGGCAGAGAGTGCTGGACCTAGTAATTGCAACTGAGAATGTAGCTGTAACGAACATGACCATGTTGCCACCAATTGGTGAGAGTGACCATAAGGTCATGACTTGGGAGGTGGCTAAAGGAGTCGAATTTACAATTAAGACAGGGTATATGTGGAATTACCGGGCTGGTAAGTATGACAAGCTTAGGTGTGTGCTTGGCTCAATGCCATGGCATGTAAAACTGCAAGGGCTGGATGTTGATGGTGCATGGGAGGTGGTTAAGAACTGTTTGCAGGAGGCAATGGTTGACTGTATACCAAGAGTCCGAATAATAAATCAGGTAGGGGTTAAATGGATGAATAACACTATTAAGCTTGAGCTGCAAAAAAAGAAACAATTGTGGAGGGAATTTAAGGAGAAGGGTGACCATCAGGTGCATGAACAGTATAAAGCTCAGGCCAGGATGGTAACAAGGGTGGTAAGAAAAGCAAAAGCAGATTACGAAAGGAAATTGGCCATGCAGGCTAAAGAGAATCCCAAACAGTTTTTTCAATATGTTGCAAGTAAAAGGGAAAATGCTCATGGTAGAATGATCTTAAAAAATGCTGAGGGTAGGGAGGTAACTGATCAGTCGATGTTGTGGAATTACTGAGCGAGCACTTTGCAAGAGTATATCATCCAGGAGGTGGCTTTGCGGAAATGGAGGAACCAACAGCTTATACTGGAATTGTGATGAATGAGGTAGAGGTAACTAGTCTATTACAGAACCTCAATGTCAATACATCTGTGGGATTGGATGGTATACCAGCTCCTGTCGTACGTGAAGTGGCCAAAGAATTGTCAGTGCCCTTGACCATTATGTTTAATTTGAGCCTCAGGACTGGGTCAGTCCCAAGGGGGTGGAAAGAGGGGAAAATAGTTCCACTGCACAAAGGTGGTTCCAAGGCTGCTGTTGAAAATTACCGGCCAATCAGCATAACAGGAATCATTATCAAGGTCTTAGAGAAAATAGTCAAGAGGAAAATACAAGATTGGATAGAAGAAAATGGGATACTGTATCGGGGACAGCATGGTTTTGTGAAGGGTAGGTCATGCCTCAGTAACTTGCTCACGTATTATAACACAGTGACGGCTGAACTGGATAAGGGTAATGGGTTTACAGTGATTCTGCTGGACCTTGCTCAGCCCTTTGACAGGATACCACATGGAATTCTAATCAGTAAATTACAGCATATGGGAATGGACATAGGGTTGGTGAGATGGATAGGAGGGTGGTTGACGGAGAGATATCAGAGAGTGGTTTACTCAGGAGTAGAGTCCACAAGACGGCCTGTGACTAGTGGTGTACCACAAGGATCTGTTCTTGGACCACTGCTGTTTAATTTGTTCATAAATGATATAGGAAAGGATCTGAGAGGAACAGTTCATTTGTTTGTGGATGATGCGAAGTTGGGTAGGGCAATAGTGAATGCAGATGACGTCAAAATTTTGCAGGATGATTTGGATAGATTGGAGGTCTGGGCTAAGGAGAATGGATGTCAATTTAATGTGGCAAAATGTAAGGTTATGCATTTTGGGGTGAAAAGATGGGAGGCAGTTTACTGCATTGGTGGAACCGTGCTCCAGGAAATTGATGAGGCACGAGATTTAGGAGTGTTGGTGGATAAGGAATTGAAATTTAGGGGACACATTGCAAAAGTGGCCAAATCAGCTCATCAAATCACTTGGTTGCTGAAGAATACGTTGACAAGCAGAGACAAGCAGGTTATTGTTCCTCTGTATCGAGCCTTGATAAGACCTCATCTCGAATACTGTGCTCAGATTTGGTCACCTAGGTTTCTTCTTGATGGGGAGGAGGTGGAGAGGATCCAGAGGCGAGTGACCAAGATGATAGCAGGTCTGTGGAATGAACCGTATGAGAACAGGTTGAGGATTTGTGGGTTGCAAAAATTGGTTGATAGGCGGAGGAGGGGAGATATGATTGAGACATTCAAATTACTGAAGGGTTTCTATAAAATTAATTCAGAAGATATTTTTGAGAACAGGGCTGGTTGTGGGAGGACTAGGGGACATCCATGGAAACTGGGCAAAAGTGTGGTTAGTAAAGGTGTTAGAGCTGGGTTCTTTACTTTTAGAGTAGTGAATGAGTGGAATGCGCTCCCTGAGTCTGTGGTGGATGCTGTGACAGTGAATGAGTTTAAGGCGAGGTATGATAGATACTGTATGAATGTCGAATAGTTGTGATGAAAATGATTTGGGGCCTCCCTCGATGAGTCTAATGACTCCCTGGATTTGCCCGTAGTAATAATAATAATAATAATAATAATAGTAATAATAATCATAATAATATTATTCAGTCTTTGTCACAAGTATCCTTAAAACATCAAATTTTAATCCTTCACAGGGAAAATGCCACCAAAATAACCGGTAAATTAGGAAAACTTTCAGTTATACAAGGTAGGTTATGAGCAAGATCAATTTTTAAAAAAAATGCCGCGACAACAAGATTATTCCCAATTTCACTAAGATTAAAGAAACTATAAAATCTCCTGGAGCTCATAATATTTACCGGAACACCAATTTATCGTTAATCCATAACCAACTTAAAGCTGCTAAACGTGATCTTGCTATTCACAGTCATCATATTTCTTATCTTTGCACCTATATTTCCACAAACTTGGATCCACATCTTTCACACATAGTTCTAAATATGGCTAAACGTTCTACTCAACAAGCATATAATAAACTAAGTCAACATCTAAACAGAAAATATGAAACTCTTTCGTCTAAACAATTCAAGCCCTTCAAAACTCCAGATAATTGGATTGTCAATATATCCGGATGTCCTCTAACTGAATAATAGAAAAATCATGTCCTGTCAAAAGAACATGATTTTTCTATTGTTCCTAATAAGATACCATATCTAGATTTCCTAGTTAACATTGAACGGAATCTCAGAAATGAAAACCTGAAATGAAATCTTTACAGTCCTTGAGAAAAAACAATCACCTCATTATCACCAAAGCTGACAAGGGGAAAGTAACAGTAGTTATGGACTCAGCAAATTACATAAGAAAACTTTCTCTTTTACTTCGAGATCGCTCCACATATCAAAAACTTGATTATAATCCAACCAACAGACAACTAAAGAAATTAAATTCTCTCTTAGATGAAGTTATCAGTTTAGATAGAAACACAACTGAAAGACTTAAAACTCATTTTGCAAGACCTCCTAGATTTTATGGTCTTCCTAAAATACATAAGATTGACTTTCCTCTTTGTCCAATAGTAGATTGTATTGATTCTCTTACTTACCGTATAGCCAAATATCTAGCTAAATGTTTGAAATCTCACATAGGCAACTCTAGTTCCTTTCTAAAAAACTCCTCAGATTTCTTAGAAAAATTAAAAAATGTCTCATTGCAACCTGCAGATCTTATGGTGAGCTTTGATATAGAACCTTTATATACAAATGTACCTCTCAAGGAGACTTTAAAATTACTTGCTGACATCTTTCCAGAAGACATTATAAAACTATTCGATTTCGTAATACACTCTGGATATTTCTTATGTCAAAACAAATTTTACAGCCAAGTAGAAGGAACGACCATGGGAAGTCCTCTCTCTCCTGCTTTAGCCAACTTTTATTTAGAACATCTAGAAAAAGTCCTCTTCTCATCTATTTTCCCTCAACCATCCTTTTGGGTAAGATATATAGATGACATCTTTACTGTATGGCCGCACAACAAAGACTCCTTACCTTCTTTTTTAAACAGTATCAATTCCTTACATCATCGTATAAAGTTTACTAAGGAAATGGAAAAAAACAACGTTATCATTTTTAGACGTTCTCCTCATCCGGTCACATTCAAATACTCTTACAATTACAGTTTACAGGAAACCAACGTTCACAGGTTGTTATATTCTTAAAGAATCTGCCCATCATCCTTGTCAAAATACAGGAATCATAAAATGTCTTATCAGAAGAGCCAAAACTAATTGTTCTACTTCTAATTTTCTACAGAAAGAACTTTCTACTATACAACAACACATGAAACTCAATGGCTTTTCCGAAAAGAGTACTCAACATCTTCTTGATTCTTATAATCCACCACAAAACAATGATGATTCAATACATCGATTTCCAATTCCTCACATCTCCGGAATTTCAGAACCTATCACAAGAATTCTGAAGAAATATGAGTTAACAGCTACGTATTCACCTATTAACAAATTATCTTCCCATTTGTCTTCTCCTAAACACAAACACTCAATTATATCTCTTCCTGGAGTTTATCAAATTTCCAGCAAATGCGATCTCTCCTATTTTGGACAAACTGGACGTTCTCTTGAAAAAAGAATCCAAGAACATCAATCCTCCATTCATCACAACAAACCTGAAAAATCTGGATTGGCTCAGCACGGGATTGAAACTAACTACATCCTTTGGTCAAAAACTCACCTCTTACATAGATCCCGTTATAAATTTGAACGTTTATTCAAAGAAAGTGTAGAGGCCTTACTCCATCATCCTAAACTGAATCGGAATGACTGTATATCTATATCAAAAATCTGGGCGTCTAATCAGGATAACTCATTAATATTAATTTTATGTTATTTAATATTAATTAATATCTTTATTTCAATCATGTCTCTGCTTAAAAATATTCCCTTTAATACTTAGTGATATAACATCATGCGGCTTGTTCTATTTTTAAATGATCTATTGTTAGTATTCCACCTTGTATTTTTTTTTTTAAAACTGTTCTTGTAGTGCCATTGAAGATGGTCTGCTATTTCCAGACCGAAATATTTGGTTAATTAAATATCTTTCTTGTGTTTACGTGCATATATTATTCAGTCTTTATGTCACAAGTATCCTTAAAACAACAAAAAGCGGTTGTCTTTTTGTGAAACTCACTTAGATTTCCTTCTCGATGTACTGTATTTGTTTAAATGCAAGCACAAGCACCGTGAATTTTGGCAAACGCGATTGTTAAATGTGAAGTACAAGCGTTCAGAAATGTATTGGTGGTAATTGATGCAATTTTGCTGCAAGTTGTGCCAATATTAATTACAGTTTACTTATATTAAATTCAAACTTTTACAATAAAACATTGTCCATTCCATCAAACAGTTAAATTTTAAAAGCTGAATATTGGAATTATTTTTACTCATTCTATGTTTTGTAATATGCTTCTATATATCACTTTCAATCAAGCGACTAATTATATATTATGTAAGACATTCGTTTGGCGCACTGGATTTACTCTACCACCGCCACCTCCCATGGTTCTCCCCTTACAATGTAGACATCTTGTACTTGTAATTCGTATCTAAACTACAACCGTTCTTTAAGGTAATAAACAATGTGCGCTGCCATTTGCTTTTACAGACCACAAAGTAGGGGATATAATGTTTATTCTCATTATTTCAGGTAGCCGTAGCGTTATTCTCTTTGCTTCTAAGTTCTTAGTGGTAGACTTCTGCTACGTAAACTGAACGTATGTATTCGAATCACTTATCTGTTCGCAGTTTTTGCTTTCTTGAAATTCAGTTTTTTTTTTTTTTTTTTTTTTTTTTTAATTCCTTCTTAGGTTACTTTTAAGTCAAATTTTTGGACCAATTCGTCTTTTCCGGGCCCACCGGTGCCATCGCTTTCTTTGCCTTCCCATTCTTCTTCTTTTTTTTTTTCATTTATTTTATATCTATATAGTATTTTTGGCAATCTACTATTGTCCATTCGATTTATAGGTTCTAATAATTTCTGTTTATATTTACTTATATAGAACTTGATTGATTTTATATTCAGAGATTGAAAAATTTCTTCATTTGTTTTATGGTCTCACTTGGTATATCCAGCTCTTTTCCTGAGAAATTTCATTTGCATTCTTTGAATCCATTTTTCATTCTTCTTTTGTATGATCTATGTTTCACTTCCATGTAATAAACTTTGCTTAGATAGAACATGATATATAGTGTGATTCTGAAGTGTTTTTATCTCAAGGATGGCTTATAAAATATATTAATGAATAAGCTGTTTACTTTAATGAAATGTCCATTTTTTTATCTTCATTTGCATCCCAGGTATCTGCAAGTATTCACTTGCTCTAATATTTTCTTATCTGTCGCTATTTTAATTCTTATTATTGGGTTTTCGTCTTTGAAAGCCATTATTTTTGTCTTTACTTGGATATTCCCATATTATACTGTTCTGAAATTTCATTTAATGATCATATTGAAAACTCTGTAGAACATCTTCTGATGTAGCTAATACAATTTGATTCTTTGAAGCAATTAGCCTCTATATGAAGAGGCAGAAAGGGAAATGGCCCAAGTCCAGCGTGGAGAGATCGCATCGAGTGAGTGGTATCAGTGGAACTAGCTGTAGATCCAGAAATGTGAGCTGTTGTGTTTGTATACCAATGCTAGAAGTATAAGAAACAAGGCGGATGAAATGGTTGCACTAATTGCGTCTGTGCACCCAAAGATTGTCGGAATAAGTGAGACATGGTTAGATGAGGACGACATCCTGACAGGAATAGAGATGGAAAGGTATGATGTGTTTCATGAGGATAGAAGGGGTAAAAAGGGAGGGGGAGTGCTATTGATGATAGAGAAAGAGTTATGTCCATACAAGGTAGAGATGTAAGAGGGAAATAAGGCCAACGGTTTTGAGGCAGTATGGTGTGGGATAGAGGTGAATAGAATCAAATACTTGGTAGGATGTTGTTATAGACCTGGTAATGTGGATGGTGGTGATAGTGAAATGTATAGTCAAATAAGCCAAGCAAATAAGAAAAGGGTGATCATTATGGATGATTTTAATTATGGCAATATACACTGGAATGAAGAGATAGCAACTGGAAGTAAAGAAAATGAGTTTCTTGAGTTTTTGAGGGATAACTACCTCAGACAGTATGTAACAGAGGGCACACGAGGATTAAGGGTCTTGGATTTGGTCATCTCATCGGAGGATGTAATTATAAATGAGGTGTCAAATCATCCACCAACTGGTGAAAGTGACCATGAGGTGATTACCTGGGTGGTTGCCAGCAGTGCAAGGACCCCTGTGAAAAAAGGGTGTATGTGGAACTACAAGGGGGGGGGGGTGATTATGAAGAGCTCAGGAGACAGCTTGCAGGTGTAGCATGGAATGAGGGGTTAGCTGGAAAAGAGATCAATGCAGCTTGGGAGATTTTCAAGAACTATTTAGTAGATGCAATGTCTAAATGTATACCACGGGTGAGAAGGTTAAATAAGGTAGGTGTGAGATGGATGAATAAAGAGATTAAGCATACGATACAGAGAAAAAGAGCATTGTGGAGGCAGCATAAGAGAAGTGGAAGTAACCAATTTCATGAGGTCTACAAAGACCATGCAAGGAGGGTGACTTGGTTGGTGAGAGTAGCTAAAGAGAGGTATGAACAGCAGTTAGCTAATGAAGCCAAAAAGAAAACTAGGGAATTCTTTCGATATGTAGCCAGCAAAAGAAAGATTGATTATGGAAGGATGACATTGATTGGAGGAAATGGCATAAAGACAGCTGTTGCAGAATGTGTGGTGCAGATACTTAATGAGCAGTTCATAAAGATCTTTCAATCTTGTGAATGTGACTTCATGGAGAGATTGAGAGCAGTTGATGATGGGGAGGAGAGACTGACTGTAAGTGAGCAAGAGGTGTTTGGGGAGTTGAGTAAACTAGATATAAATAAGGCTGTGGGACTTGATAATATATCACCACGTATTCTGAAGGAATGTGCCAGAGAGTTGACACCTGCCTTGACATATTTTTTTAATACGAGTCTTGCACTTGGTCAAGTTCCTAAAGAGTGGAAGGAGGGCAAGATTGTGCCACTTCATAAAGGAGGTGATCGAACTCAAACATCAAACTATAGGCCTATCTCTGTGTCAGGTGTTGTGGTTAAGTTGTTGGAGAAGCATGTGAAAACTAGGATCCAGAGTTGGGTTGACAACAATGGTATAATCTTTGATGGACAGCATGGATTTGCTAAAGGGAGGTCATGTTTTAGTAATCTACTTACTTATTACAATAAAGTGACTGCTTCCTTGGACAGAGGAGAAAGATACACAGTAATATACTTGGATTTCGCAAAAGCTTTTGATAGAGTACCACATGATAAGTTGACAGTCAAACTGGAGCAGATGGGGTTGGATATTAGATTAGTACATTGGATTGGAGACTGGCTATCTGATAGGTATCAACAAGTTGTGTATGGGGGGTGCGATATCCAGGAAAAGGAAAGTCACTAGTGGAGTGCCTCAGGGGTCTGTTTTAGGGCCATTACTATTTAACTTGTATATTAATGATATCGGCGAGGGTTTGGATGGAGATATTCAGTTGTTTGCAAATGATGCAAAGTTGGGACGAACCATAAAGAGTAATGAAGATGTTGTGGCCTTGCAAGAGGACTTGAATAGATTGAGTGATTGGGCAAGCAGATGGGGATGTGAGTTCAATGTTGCAAAATGTAAAGTTTTAAAATTTGGAAAACAAAGATGGGATGCAGAATTTATGCTTGGTGAGAATATATTGTTGGAGGTAGAGGAAATAAGAGATCTGGGGGGTGATAGTGGATAAGGATCTAAAATTTAGGGGACACATCACCAAAATTGTGAAGACAACACAAAGACTTCTGGGAATGATGCATAGGACACTGACGTGTAGAAGTAGGGGGGTTCTTGTTCCATTGTATAAGGCTTTGATTAGGCCACACATGGACTATTGTGCTCAGATTTGGTCACTGGGTTTTCAGAAGGATGAAGAGATGTTGGAAAGGGTCCAAAGGCGACTGACTAAGATAGTTTCTGACCTCTGGAATGTTGAGTATGAGGAAAGATTGAGAAGATGTAATTTGCAGATTCTAGTGGAGAGAAGGAAGAGGGAAGATATGATAGAGACCTACAAGTTGGTAAGGGGTTGTTATAAGATCAATGGTGGAGAAGTTCTACAGAGAATAGTGGGAGATCAGGGGAGAACCAGAGATCATCCCTGGAAACTGTATAAAGAGGATGTGAGTAGGGGAGTGAGAGGCAGGTTTTTTCCATGCAGAGTTGTGAATGATTGGAATGCCTTGCCTGAGAGTGTAGTGTCTGCAAGGAGTTTGAGTGTGTTTAAGACATGGTATGATGAGATGTGTGTGTGTGTGATAAAAGGACCTCCCAGATGAGTCTTTGACTCCAGAGGTCTTGTTTAATAATAATAATAATATACAAGTAGCTCAGACGTGAATTTATTTCACATGCAAAACTTTGTGTTGCTTACTTGGGAAAAGGATTAAAACCAAGTATAAAATTTCTTGGTATCTTTAATGTATAATAAACCCATGGTAAAAAAACTTTCTACGTCTTTCTCTCATCCAGAGATTTTTTATTAATAAGATCAATACCTTTTGTCTACTTGTATATGAGATATATATGACTTCTGCATTACTTCAACCTTGGTATCTCTCCTGGGGTCTGGCTCCCACTGATGTGCTTTTGTGCAGAGGTCCCTTTCCTTGAGGTATGAGAGGCTCTGCTTGGGGTAGGTTTTTGCATGTCTTTGAGTGGGGCCACTGCTGAGATTATGGCTCTGTCTGGTGGTGATGTGAGCCTGCCACTGGGTAGAGCCAACACTGAATAGTTTTTCTTGGTGATGGGGTGAGCCTGTCACTGAGTGAAACAACTCTGAGTTGGACGGTCACTCGTCGGGAGTGGTCTGGGGGGGGATCGCCTAATTTTTAGAGTGGCCTTTACTTAAATACACCTCAATAAAGGTCGAAACTGGTTGTAGCTTAATTCCAGGGGAGCAGAGTTTTTGCTCTCTTAAGGTTTTTGCCTTGGGGAGCTTTGAGCATCCACAGATTTGGATCCATTGGGGGTGGCCTGTATTAGGGCTTCCTTGGCTGATGCTTTTCCCTGAAATATGAGCTGTTCTGCTTGGTGGTAGGGTGAGCCTGTCACTGAGCAGAGGCACTGCCAAGTTAAATCATCCTTCAAGTCGCTTAAAACAGGGAAACCGGTCCAAGTAGTGACCCTTTCCATTAGGCACGCCCAAAAGTGGGTGTGCTTTGCATTATGGGATACATACTAAGGCAAGTGATATGAAATCATTAGCCTCTCTATACTCGTAGCTGAGACGTGAATGTATTTCACATGCAAACACTTTGTTTTGCTTACTTGGGAAAAAAATTAAAAACCAAGTATAGGGAAACTGTTGCTCGCATCCACAATGATCCTTAAATTATACGTGTTCCCTGGGTTGTGCTAAATGAGCAACAGCAATAAACAGACAGTCCATCCTAAGGATCTCCTGGCCAAATTCATGATGTCTACTGAATATATAAACCAAATATAAAATTTCTTGGTGTCTTTAACGTATAATAAACCCGTGGTAAAATAAAAACTTTCTATATATAGTACGGCCAACTTTATAGAGCTTCGCTTGGCTTTGTGCCAAGATTAGTCGATTCATGCTGAAGGGAGAAAGAAATAAGGCGATGTACGAATTGGCCATCAATATGCGAAATAACGTGCTTTATAGATAAAATTTTCCAACTGTTATACAAGGAAAATAGTTTCCACTTTAAAAACTACAATGATCATAAAAGAGAAGTTAATTTCGAATGACTTTTAATGGGATTATATTGATCAAGTGCATATAATAAACAACTATGTTATACTAACTAGTTTCACCAACTAAGGCTGTTGGCATCTTCAGGGTACATAACTGATGCAAGGCACTAAAAAGTAAAAAACTGTTACAAACTATCATCAACCGATTCCAATTATATTCAACAGAGAACAGGGCGCATACAATACATGCATAGAGCGTGCATGATCTCACTTGTTATTTAGGAACGTACTATAGTTGGCACTGTAATTCAGTTCTGGTGAGTTGAGAGATCTAATAATTGGAATTGGTTGATTATAGTTTGTAACAGTTTTTTACTTTTTAGTGCCTTACATCAGTTATGTACCCTGAGATGCCAACAGCCTTAGTTGGCGAAACTAGTTGGTATAAGATTGTTATTTATTATATGCACTTGATCAATATAAGCCCATTAAAAGTCATTCCAGAGCTTTTTGGTCAAGAAAATTAAACGTTTTTTAACACGAGAAGTTAATTTTCCGACGTGTAATAATAAACAACTCATCCCACAATGCGGATTGATTACCGTATTAACGAAATGGATTCTCCTTCTGTTGACATGTGCAGAAGTGTCCAAGGGTCTCATATCTGTGGGAGTACTATATATATATATGTATATTAAAAAGAAGAGTAGATAGGATACATTCTTGTCATACTCCTCTTGATATGTCTTTTTCTAATATGACTGTTATTTTATTTCCTGTGTATATTTCTTGAATAAGCTGTAAGAGCTTTTTCAATATATTTAGATTGGCAACATCTTAAATATATTGAAATTATTTTCAATATTTTTCTCTATTAATTTTCTCAAAGGGTTTTTCATAATCAATGAAGGCCATGTCTGAGTTTCGTTTAGAAATTTTCTCTTCGCTTTTCAATTAAGGTTTTTAGAGCAAAAATTGAGTCTGTGCACGACCGGTCTGCCAGAATACATTCTGTTATTCTGGTAGTTTGATCACTACAATACTGGTTAACTTCACTTTTAATATTCCAGCATATAGCAGAATAAGTCTACCATAATTAAGTCATCTTTATTCCCCCCCCCCTTTTTTTAAATAAACGAAATAACCAGTTTTTTCTCTAAGAGTTTGGAGTTTTGTAGTTGCAAACAAACTAAGTACATATTGTATATAATGCATCACATTAAATGCATAGTATCTCATAATTTTTACAGAATATCTAATACACCGGTATATATATATAAGAATTCAATATAGAATTGCTGGGAATGATGAGCATAAAAATATCCTTAACAAATTACAACATCTACACAACATAATATTAAAGAAAATCTGCATTTTTAATATTAATGCAGTTAACAACCTAATTTAATCTTCCTCAGCGTCTGGCATATAAAAATATACTTTTATAGCAATGGTGCACCCATTATTTATGTTGTGTCTTCTATTTCTATACTACTTATCATGTATTGGCGATCATTGCAGATGCTCAGTCATAGGTCGTATGCAATGTGTAATGTGTATTCGTAAATCGTCTACTCAACTCTGTTTCCCCTCTCCCCCAAGATTAAATCCTGAGTGTGCCACTGCTTTATAGCATACTGATCTTCTTACATTGAAATAAACATTGGATTAGCCTTGTTGGACCTGCACCGTACCCATCAGGCAAGATTATCTACTATTCCAGATACCTGAAGCACAAAAAAAGTATTTTGCAGTGCCATTTCCTCCCAGCATCAAGAATATTTCTGAGCTCTTAAAGGAGAGCTCAGAAATAAAAATCGAGAGATCCTTTAAAAGAGGATTAAGATTATTCCATGAATCAATAAACGACGCTCAAACATTGCTTACTTTTATCTAGATAAATACTAATAGAGTTCAGAGTAGTTTCCTAATTGTCCATTTAAATATATATATCAGTGGCATCGAGTTTCCACTTAGGTTGGGTGTGCTGTCGTGTGGCTTATGCAAACCGCGCTACAAAATTCCCACCATTTTGAGAGTATGATTGAATTTTTATCGATGTATGAAAGGGTTAAGAGTGCATAGCACATCAGCGCTCATCTTAATTACATATTAATTGTAGAATAACTTTGATTACTTTAACTTTTCAATTAATTGTAGCCAAATCTGACCCAGAGGGCCCTTGCTACCCAAAGAAAAAGGAAAACACACTAGAAAATTTTCCAAAAATCTTTTCCTAATTAAAATTAATTTTTAAAAAATTTATGTTGTGTTGTGTCTTCTATTTCTATACTACTTATGAATTAGCGATTATTGCATATGCTCAAGTCATAGGTTGTATGCGATGTGTAGTGTGTATTCTCAATCGTCTACTCAACTCACCCCACCAAGATTAAATCCTGAGTGCACTACTGTGTGAATATATGTAAATGTGTAAAGGAAAAAAAAATTATGAGAATTTCTTTATTGTTTAACACAAAATATCAAGATTCAGATTTTTCCCAATGCATTGAATTTAAAAAAAAAAAAAAAAAGAAAAGAAATAATTTGCGTAAATATGTTTAAATCCTTCAAAACTTGGGTTAGGTCATCTGTGACAGATTTATGAGCTTTGTCAAGCTGTATTCCCAGCAGCATAGGAACACTTTGGCATTGGGGAAGTTGCCAAGGGTGCCAGTGACCTGTGTTACCAAGTGTGTTACATTGCAACTGTCTAACTATATATATTTCGAATAGTTAGGAATTTTGTCTAGAGAGATAAAAGTCTAGCTATGCTGCTGAGTGTTCCACACACTCAGATAATCTAATATCGCAACTACTGGAATGATTCATTCTGAATGAGTGGTAATCTCAGCTGTGTTGTGTAATGTTATTAATGGTTGAAGAGAATGGGAGGTGGGGGTAGTGGTTAACAGTTTGCTAAATTCAACTATGAAACAGTCGTTTTAATACAGTATCATAGGTATCAGATTATACAGACAGAGCTTACGAGAATACAATCTTCGGCAATGATCGAAGTTACCTTAGCTTCCTTTACTCAAAAGAACACTTAAAATAACTTCAGAGCTTATGGGGATTGTATTTTCGTAAGTTCTCAGGTCAAATTTAGGAAACTTGCATAGTTTCTAGAAATATTCGTTTAGAACTCATTTTGTATCTTTAATATCCACTATTTCTATGTAATTTATTATACAATTTATTGGCTTGTGACATTTTTCATTTACCTTTTGAAAAGGCGCCATAATTCTAAATTAAAATTTTTTTTTGTTATCTCAACGTATGATAGATCATATGGATTCATTCAAATGCCAACAATCTGGAGCAATCCGCAACCATTTCAGCCACACGAAAAAAAACAAACTATTTTCCTATAATTATTACTGTGAATAACTTGCTTGTTTCTCATTATTAATGTAGTGCATCCATCGGCATGCTTTTAAAGCAGTTAATGCCGTGAAGTTTTTAATGCCCTAAAAATCAGCAATTTTTGAAGAGTTATTTTATTCATCTATTGCAATATACAGGGATCATAAAACTAAGATATTTCAGAAAGGAAGTGCATCGGTAGAATATCATGATCATTGGAGCCTTTGAAAAATTCATAGCTATGCGCTTTCTTTAAGTGTCCCATTTTCAATAAAATATCGTGTTAGTGGCACCCTTCTGACACCAGCCGAACCACTGCGTTCCTACCTCTGCATAACGATATATCTCTTAGCCTTAATGGGAAAACGTTTCTGTTATAACAGTCAAAGTTTCTCATGGTAGTATGTGTGATATAACACAAGTTAATGAAATAATTTTGTTACGAAGGGTGAACATTGATTTATTTGCCTAGCAACTTTCGTTTACAGTGGCCTGACTTTAGTTATCGACAATAACTTATTGTTGAATTAGAACTTCGTTTGAAAAAAGAAATCAGCAAACAACACTGCTTAAGTCAGAATGGTGAATACATTGCAGCTAAATGAATAACCAGTGTGAAGGAAGTTTGGTTTTACAGTTTGAAGTGCCATGATGTTTTTATAAAAGTGGAATGCTCAAAAAAACATTTGCTTATACCGAGAGCATGGAATGGGGAAGAAAGAAAAAAGAAGACCATGTAATTGCTTGATGTGATAGCCAGAAAAAAGAAAACATCACAGAAATAAAGTGAACAGGAAGTTAGATAGCTCTAATGTGACAACTGCTGATACTCCTGTGAATCATTTACCATAATTTATCATTAATTTCATTAATTATTTCATATCATTAATTTATCATTACCTTTAAAATTATCGTGAAGTTTTATTTTTTTCCTCTAACTCTTTAGAATAGCAGAGTGGACACTATCATCTGCTTATTACACATACATACAGAGTATATATTTTAATTCTGACCATTTTGAATTGCATTGCCTTTTAAAATTTGAAATGCATTTTTAGAAATTTTTTTTTTTCTTTTCTGAAACAGTATAACAATTATTATTTTATATTTTTTGAATGGGAGGGGATTTAGAATTTTCCATTTGATTGAAAGGATGTAACTTATGTACAGTTTAAGAAAACGTCTTTCCATTAGAAGCAGACTTAATCTCCCAAACAGCTAGGACGTCTACAGACTTCCAGCTAACTCTGGATATGATTCAGCCCACCTGTTGAAAGAACAGTGCAATTTGACCGTCATGTCCATTAGAAGGTGTGATAAACCCTCACACTGAAGAGAACAGTTAATCGGATTATCTCAGGTTCATAGCTACCTCTCAGTTGCCTATAACAAGAAACTCACTTTCTTGTTCTATGCTGGGTAACCGGATCTTAGTTATGTTGGATAGACTAAAAATATCGAAATTATTTATATTTTTGTTTTCTCTTTTTTATTGTACAATACAATTTTAATGTCTGGATAAAATAAAGATCCTGACATAATTTCTTCACTTAAATATTGCCTTACTTTGGAGAACCAATTTCATTTTAAATTTTTTTGCGCTAATTTTTTTCTAATCGCTTACTCGACAAAACATTTTCTTTGTAAATGAATTCACGATAATTATTTGAAATATGATTTTAAAAAAAGAAAAGAAAACCGGCTGCCGACGTTCCAGATATTATTTTTGTTCAAAATCATCAAAATGGAATAATACTTCACAGATTTCCTTTAGGATGTGCTTGATCGACTTTGCTTTATAGAGAATAACATGAAATTCTTTAATATCACTAATTTTTTTCTTTCTATAGTGATCTACTGTTTGTACTTTTGCTTTCTTGGTTTCATTGTACAATTGGTCGTTACAAAATGAAATTAATAGTTGTGATTTAAATTTATATGTATATATTTTCTGCATAATTCAGATATCATACTCCAATTTTTAAAGTAAACGATACATTTGCTTATATTTTATCATTCAAAATATGTATATCAAATGTGAAATTTCATTTCCATATTTTTACAATAGAATTGAACTTTATTTCGCCTTTGATAGTTTAACCAGCCCTGTTGCATCATTATCACACACCCGAAAATTGTTATGAAACATAGGTACAGTTTTTATTTAATTTGTTATTTTTCTCTAGTAATTGTTCCACATAACTTTAATTTTTCGATACAGAAACGATGTGGTGATTATTATAAATTAGCAAATTATAAATCAGAAAATATACATATTATTTCCTGATTATTATAAATCAGGAAATTATGTGATATTCGATAATAAGCGAAATTAATATTTAAAATCGCTGTCATCCACGTAAGATTCTAATATCAGCAGACATAACATTTTCTTCTAGGTTAGATAACTAAAGTAACTAAACCTTTGCTACTATTTACACTAAAATGAATGAGCATGTTCCCAAAGTGATTTACGTTTTTAACAGTTGTCTTGCGAACGATTTATAAAATAACTTCTCTGAAATATCTGCAGATTGAATAGGTTTATACCCTCCACCAAAAAAAAAAAGATTATGAAATGCATATGCTCCTTTTCTTTTAAAATAATTCAAATCCTCTTGAAAAAGAGGATTTGAATTATTCCTAACAGAAATGTCTGTATTTCTGTTATGATATCTGTAATCAACAATCAAAAAGGAAACAAGACATTCTTGATGTATTCTGCACTACAGCTTGAGGCACTTTAGTGTGACTTGAGTGTTCTCTCTTTTCTTTCTCAATAGCACCGAGAGTAATAAGCCTTTAGCTTTTCCTCCAGCTAAGAGGATATTATCAAGTATATCTAAGACGTAGATTATTTCAGAAATAGCAACCAGCAGCAGAAGTAGTAATATTTAGATTTTTTTAAAGAAAAACAAACAAAAATAATACTACTGAACTTTCTTCTGTGTGGTATGCAATAAACAATTTTGTATGGTGAAAATATGGCATATTATTTCTAAAATTTCAAATTTCAAATAATTTCAGCAGACAGTAGAACAGCTGATTTTGGATTGCGAATAAATAGCACAGAATTAGAAGCTTCACGGTACAACAATCTTATTGCCGTATTTCTTTTGTCAAAATGGTAAAATGAAGTAATCGATTTTGAATACTGTCTAGAAAAGCTTTCAAACCTGTAGAAATTTAGAGTAGTTATGCAAATGAGTTCCAGGAGAGGATAAGGGGGGGGGGGTGAAGCATTAGAAAATCTTCAAAATGAGCAAAAATTTTGAATCATTCCGTATATGATATTTTTCATACTATTTTTTAAACATATCTATGAGGATATGCACTGAATATTATTGTAATGTGCATAATACAAATAAATAAATAAATAAAAGATGAAGGCGAAGAATAACTGCTAAAATATCATTTGATATAAATTTTTGATACCAAAAAGACACAACGGAAACCGAATAATGCAATTTAACATTTTAACATTTGTTGTTCATAAAGACAAAATTAAAAAAAAAAAAATCGTTTCTAAAACTGCAATGTGATGATCCATATAATGGTATTTGGCTAGGAACGAAAGTAAAAGGACATATTCATTTCAATAATATTATTTAAAAATATAAATATTTGACATAATATTTTCAAAGCAAATGTTTGAAAATTCCAAAATTCGAAAAAAATTGTTTCTATATTATAAGTAAAGTGAAAGAACAATCAGTGCAACTCTTCTGGTGCACTGATTTGTAGAATAAAATACACCAAATTTACTATTACTAAATAGATTCATTGCAAAGGCTGATTTGTGGTCATTTCAGGATTGATTATTTTTGTGTATGTGAAATTCGTTTCAATTTTTGAGAAGAGACACAAAAAATCATTTTAGAGGCAAAAAGGTCAATTATCTTAGGACAGTAAAGGAAATTCCAAGCAACACAATAGACGTAAAGACAGGGGAACACAAAGGTCACTCAGCAACAGTTAATCCACTAATGGCCCTAGAACAGCGTAATGAGGTCATCGGGGGAGGAAGGTAATGGCATGATAAAAGGCAGAAAACCAACGAAGTTTTGATCCATGAAAAAAGCTAGGGAGAGCTGACTTTCATCCACCTCAGCCGGTTGGGGGGGTTAATGTAGGAAGTCCAACTACCGTTTTTGTTTATAGTTTGTTCTGATAAATATTTCTCCCTGCTTTGGCAATCTTCTAACAGTTAACTTCTTTTGTTTGTTTGTAAGAAAGACATTATGGTGAAAATATTATTTACTACTTTTTATTTATTATTTATATGTTTTTTAAAATGATGTAACCAAAAAGCTTTAGTGATTATGTTTTAATTTAACAATAACGCAAGAAGCATTTACAGGCCCAAGATTAGTGACATGGGGCCAATAATCCTTCAAATTATTATCATCATTACAGTAATACCAGTGTTAGATCTAAAATAGGCGACCTCATTTTTTACATGACATCACCATTCTAGAATCTAACAATAAACATAAAATAAAAATGCATACTTATCTTTTAGCACAGTATAACTATGTTTTATTTTTGTAAACATCTTGTATATTAAACTTTGAATTATGTGAATTAAAATTAATGTATCTCTGTGTCAAGTATAAATGTAAGTCAGCAAAAAGGGGCAGTTATAAGATAAATTATTAGTGATTTTCTACAAGTGAAAGAATGCGAGTTATTCAGCAACATAGGGCAAAGATCGCCCTAACGCTACAAGAGCAGCGTAAGCACCCGCGGGCATCACATCTGAGAAGATATTGTGATGCACACATTCTCGGAAATAGAAAGTCCCATATGTTGATCGGTGAAGTCACCCAGTCGGAGACCAATAGGCGGGACGATAAGAGAAATTCAAACTTGGAAAGGTGGCACTCTTGGGGAGCGTATAAAACCCGCGACATGGAGTTGAATCCCCCTGTTTGTTTGTTCCTGCATTCTCTCGGTGTGCTACAAGTGTTCACTGCAGTTCAGCTCTTATTTTTAAGAACTGACTTTCGAGAAGTTCCGGCATGGCAACGCAGCAGAGTTTGGCAAGATCGAATGTAGGCCGTCAATGAGAAGGATCGTTGACATAAACCCTTAGCAGAGAGATAGCACCCTGCTCAGGAGAGCACGTGTATCCCACATGGTGAAAAAATCGAGATATCCAGAATCATAACAAAGAAGAAAGGACGGAGAGAAACCGATAAAGAATAGATAAGTACTTTCACATGTTCTAGCCCCTTTTGAGAATTGATTAACAGTGCGAAAAGAGTGTATCTTAAACTTGCAATAGAAGGAAGTGTGAAGAACTGAGATTTATGTAAATGACTCTATGCTTTTTTGAAACGAATTTTAAGAACTTTCAGTTAGATAGAGACTTTGTCGTGATTCATTCGAGAGAGATTATCAATGTGCTAAATGACCAATTGAGTTGTAGATAAGAATGTAAAATGTGTTGAATTATTTAATTTGCTAACATTTAGAAATCAATGCTTAATTATTTTAAGAACGAGAGAGAGAGAAAAGTAGAAGTTTAAATTAGAATTAATAATTGTTTTATTATTGTATTGCATTGCATAATGAGTCCATTAAATTTATTTCATGCTTTACATGTCTGTATTTCTGATCATGCTGACTGACCCTTCATAAAGTACGAACCTGTGATTGTATGTGTGCGCGGGGATATCCCAATTAAGAGTAGCACCTGATATCCTATGACTATTCTTAGGCTGAGTTTAACTCTACCTTTAAGGCCAAGGCTGGCGCAGTAAATAAATTTGCCTGAGTGAATAGGATAGCTCATAGTATTCAGGGAACAGGTAATTCTGGTGGCCCTTAGAAAGTTAAATTACATAAAGAATAAAAAGGAAACATAACAATAAAAATTAAAACAAAGAGAAGGCCACATAACAATGGCGCAGCCGACATAACAAAAGGTGCAAGCGGTAGGATTTTGATAGAAGAGGTTGAAGTAAGAAGGGATATACTAAATATAGAGCATCAATATAATAATAGCAAATATATGTGACATAACACCAGTCTTATGACATTTCACTTTATGAAGATCCGCTTAAAACGATACTTTTCAATTATAACCAGCGCCCATTTATACGATGGGGGGTTCTGATGAACAAGAACAAGAAAAAGAACAAATTATCACAATTTGAAACATGCAGTTAAAGGATTTTAAGATATGTTCTTTCTTGTGGTTATAACAGTTTGTTCAATATAATATCATTTTGTTGTAGGTGATTATCAAAACATTCCAGCCTCCCCACCATACAATGCAGCAGTAGCTCATACGATGGCTTTTTAGCAGGAGCGGCTCTTGTGAAACAATCGCTGTGCGCTTCCATGGCTGTTAATTTACAACATTCATTGCTTGTCACCAGTAGCGCACTCAGGATTTAATCTGGGGGGGGGGGGGGGAGTTCAGTAGGCAATTTGAGAATGCACACCATGCATTGCATATGACCGATGACTGAGCATCTTTCCTTTTTCTTTGGAGACAGGGCCCCTTGCCCCCCCCCCCCCTCTCTCTCTGTACACCACTGCTTGTTACATCTCTTTAGGTTTGGGTGTTTCGTTGTCTGTGAATTGTAAACTGTTTATACTAATTATTTTCTTTTCACAGTTTTGATAAAATTCCAAGTATGGTTGCTATTGCTTCCAGTGAAAAGAAGTCGCGTTACATTACCTACTAAGAATAAAATAATTAAATTTACTGAGAATGGTGTATCGTAGAGAGGCAGGAGGCTAAACTTACTTGGCACTACTGTTGTTAGATTTGTTAAAAACAAATATAAAGTTCTTAGTCAAGTGGGAAAAAAAAGCCACTAGTTAATATTACAATTATCCGTGAATGTGACAATCTTTTTGACGAAATGAGCAAACTTTTAATGATGCAGATTGGTATGTAAACAGGTCGGCGTGTTCCTTTTAGCCATGAGATTCCGAATATGATTTACGTTTCGAAAAATTATTCTAAATATTTCTTTTGCATAATTGAAGTACACAAATACTTTATTCACGTCATTTACGCACACACATGGCTACCTAAAACGTTATTTAGCCATTACATGCAATTTATGCATTCTGATAAAAAAAAAAGGCAGTGGTTCACTATACGGAGGTGGTCTGGAACCTAACGTGACGTACGACCGTTATGCGTGTATTATTATTATTATTATTAGACCTCACGGGAGTCAACGACTCATCAGGAGACCCTCCATTACACACACAGCTCATCATGTTGTGGCTTGAATGCATTCACAGTCTTCACACCCACTACACTTCCAGGCAATGCATTCCAACCACCCTCAAACTCACCATCACTTACGATCTTCTTATACAACATCCAGGGATGGCCTCTTGTTCTCCGCTGACTCAACCCATTCTATGAAAAATCTGATACTCATTATTCCAATAATTATCTCTTAATAACTTAGATATCTCGATGACCCCCCCCCCCCCGTTCTTTATCCACTAGACTCTACTATAGCATTCCCTCAATCAGTCTTCATGCTCAACATTCCAGAGACTAGAAACCACCATTAGTCAATCGTATTTGAATCTTTTACGACATATCTTGATCCATTTGAAAATCAAGTAACAAAATCTTGGCACAGTAATCCACATGTGGTCTGAATAAAACTTTATAGAATGGAGTCATTACATATTTACCCCTATATATCAGTGTTCTCGGCATCAGTGCCAGAATGAGATGTGCAGTCCTCACAATTTTAGCAAAATATCTTCAACATTTCATATCCTTATCCACTAACATCACTGATGCTGGTGGATAAGGATCTGAAATGTTGCATTTCCTCTACGTCCTCTAAGATATCTCCCTACCATTCTATATTCTGCTTCCCATCTGTGCCTCCCATACCATTAAATCTTGCGAGGGTGTGCGGAATATTTCTGATAACCACCATGAAGGAATTGAGGTAGAACCTTGTAACTTACACATTATTCTACATATTCCTCACAAACTGTTATACATTTTTTACAACGATGCTGCCATTTCGAATCCTCTGTTAAAAAGTCTTTTCCTTTTTGCACAAATCAGTCCTCAGCTGCAGATATGAATTCATATTTGTAAATTTTGTTCCTCTGAAGTTTTTTTTTTAATTTTTTTTTTTTTAATTTGGGAATAGGAAATAGTCAGATGGAGCCAGGCAGGGCCGGTTCTACCAAAGGTGAAAAACTTGCATTTGCACAGGGGGGGGGGGGGGGGGGGGGGTCAAAAATTGTGTGTGTGTGGGGGAGCAAAATTGGCCTAAAGTATACGAAAAATAAATCATAAAAAAGTCATTTATTCCTTCTCTGTTGAAACCAAACTTCAGGATGTCGTTAGTTAAATTTTTACATAATAAAACTTCAATAATATTATTCATCATAAATAATAAAACTTCATTGTACTGTATATATTTTTAAAAATCATAAAAACTAAAAGAATGTAGTGTTAAAGGCTTAATTCTTTCTCTTTTTCTGTAAAAAATATAGTTTATGATCATTTTTCATTAACTTATGAATTTTTATTAGCTAATGCTGCTATTTTGAATTTATGATCAGATGCTGAAGTCTAGCTTAACAGCATGCCTTGTATGATGTCATTCAAAGAGGTTTTTTCTTTTTTTAATGGGAAGTGGCAGCAAAATATGCTACTGCACTGGGTGACAAAATTCCTAGGACTGGCCCTGGGACCAGGTCTGGTGAATATGGTGTTTGAGGTAGACATTGAAATCCCAAGTTGTATATTGTCTGTTGGATTTCATAAGCAGGTGCATTGTCCTGCAAAAGCAACATGCCTCTGCTTAGTTTCTCGCAACGTTTTTCCTTCAGTACCTCCTTCAATTCCTTCAGAGCTGCTGTAACAATTTCACCTTTTTTGAAGTACTCGGTAAGGATTACACCATCCGTATCCTAAAAGACAATGGCACGAACCTTCCCTAGTGACTTTTTAGTTCGAAACTTCTTTGGCCATGGAGAACCTTTGTGTCTCCTCTCCATTGATTGTTGTATGTTCTCTGGGTCATAGTGAAGAAGCCATGTTTTATTAATTTTTAAAATTAAAATTTTTTAGCTCGTATTCTGAACGGTCAGAATACGAGCTAAAAAATTTGCACCTGATTTCTCAAAATGATCAAAAATCCCTTGAGATGACAGCATATGTTTTCTCTTTTGGTCGGCATTCAAATCTTTGGGTACACTTTGCTGAGAGTATCTGCATTTCCAGATTTTGGTAGATAATGACACCAACTCGTTCCCTGGATGTCTCCAGAGTCTTTGCGATGTTTTTGGCTGGCAGTTGTTCATCAAGGCTCATGGCATGCACTGCATCGAAGTGTGATCACTGTGGAAGGTCACCAGCCCAGGATGTCCAGCTTTCAATTGTTGGTTATACTAGAAGGCACAGTCCCCTAAATTCTCATGCAATGTTTGGTGAATCTCAGTTGCAGACTTTTCTTGCAGCAAGAAAAACCTGATGGCCCGCACCTCTGTGTCTTCGAATTTCTTCAAAACCACTAACATGTTTTCTTACATATCCTAAATGAAAAACAATAATTATTACGATTTCAGGAAACATAGGTGTTAAAGGGTTTTAAGATATGGTCTTCCTTGTGGTTTATATCAGAATGCTTTAACATCATTTTTGTTCTAATTGTTTATCAGAACTTTTCAGTCCCCTCCCCCTCGCACAGCTTGTTACTTTCAACTGGTCCTTTCACCACATCACTAGTGACTTTCTCTTCTGAGATATCGCAAAGACACATGTTGATATATCAACAAGTCCTATATGCTGATTGATATCGAGTTTACTGAATTCCTCATGTATACTTCCAACTCACTTACCATCAGTGTTCCTCCTCCCTCCCCACTGACCTCGAGTTCTGTAGATGTTATTTTTACAAGGATGAAATACCTTTATGAAATGTTTATTTAACATCTCAACTATATCTGCCTCAGTAGATATCATTCACTGCAACCAGTATGCCCCGCAAATAAATTGCTTTCCGAACGAAGTCGGATAAATAGTAGTTTATCGTATATAAGTGACCTGAAAGATATATCCCTTACAAAACAATTAAAAAAAAAATTGCACACACATTTTCACCCCACATGCCTTATAATTCATTTTCGGTTAACCGTATTTTCGATGAATTGTGTTTTCGATTAACTGTTGATCGGTGAATTGCTTTTTTGGGGAATTGTCTTTCGAGGATTTGCTTTTTCGATAAATGGTTGTTCGATGAATTGTCTTTCGGTTAACTGTTTTTCGGTGAACTTTCCAGATACTGCAGATTCCTAGGTTTGATAACTAGAAGTATAACAAGTTTTGAAGGGAAGTTCTAAAATCACATTCAGATCATATTTTTGCAGTATTCTCTCAGTATTTTCCAAAATCCATTTATGTATGGATAGCTAGATCCAAATTATAGTCAAAGTTTCTTCTGAATAAGCTACAGAATTCTGCAGTCTGTCAAAAAAAAAAAAAAAAAAAAAAATCCTCTTCCTCAGCTGCAACTAAGTAACGGAAGGCATCTGTTACATTCCTTGAATTAGAAAATCAGGGAAAACCAAGTCAGTCTAAACATGCCATTGATACTACAAACCACAAGACCGATTAGCAAGGAAACCAACTATTACACCATACCAAATTTAAATAAATAATAATAATAAAAAACTTAAATAAAGGCCTTAAAATTTCAAGAATATGGTCTGCTATTGTCAGACCTCATCCTCCACCACCACTGCTCCATAAATATCCAATCAAACCAACAAAATAACAACTAACGAATTGCAACATATGCACCACAGGTTACCATTAAGCTAGAAAGTGTCTTATTTAAATACATACTCCACCACTGAAGAGATTATTCAGTAATAACTTTTTTGCAAGACAGTTCAGGAATAAGTTTACAAAAGTGTCCCTCTCTACTAGTTCCACAACTTGTCACCAATCAACAAACTTCCAACATCAAATGGGAAAACAATCAGGCCCTTAACAACTGAAAGCATGATTATCAAATTAAATGAAATCTATTAAACTTATGTGCCTACCCCCAATTCCCACTAGGAAGCAGTTTTTGAATTATTACAAAAGCTACTAAGGCTGTGAAGAAAGTCAATTATGTCCATTAACTGCATATGTTCTTATTGCCAGTTTGTCACATGAAATTCCTAAGTATCTAGGAGTAAAAACCCTGTCATCTCTGTTATGAGACTAGCTGACTCACTTTCATTCAAAAAACCTCTATTAAGGTTCTTTGCATCCTAGACAGAAACCAAACCCACGTCTTTCCAGCCAGAGGACATCAATATTGACTTACAGAGGCAGGCAGGAATGAGCGCAATTTACTGGTCACAATGTTTTAAGGGTGTGTGTGTGTATTGTATGTCTGTGTATATTGTATATATACAGGGTGTTCGGGATAAATTTGACAGTTTCGTAAGGAAAAAGAAAATCTTCTTTGTATCTATTAAATTTAATGAATTGACAAAAAAACTTTACAGGCAGAGTTAATTACAATACTATCAACAAGATTTACTCAAAATAACCACCATTAGCATCGATCACAGCTTCAATTCTGCTTCGGAACCTCGAACAAGCTGATGCTACAGTCTCCCTGGGAAGGGCCGCAAAAACTGTTTTAATTTTATCCATTAACTGGGCTTTTGTATTACTGGAAGTGCGATTGGTGTCTTTTTCAACTGCGCCCCATACAAAATAATCCATGGGGTTAAGGTCTGGGGAGTTTGGAGGCCAAACATTTGGACTGGTGAAGTCGTAGAAATTTTCAGACAACCATTTTTGACTTTTCCCAGAGGTGTGGCAAGGGGCCGAATCCTGCTGCCATACATACGGCCTACCATTGGCTACCCTTGTTATCCAGGGCTTGACTACAGTTAGCAACTCCACGAACAAAGCCCGAATTCCAATGCCAGGGTTCTTCAACACCTGTTCCTGCAGATTTGCGAGGAATTCTGCTGTACGAACGCAATCAGATCGTCTGCTAGGGATCTTTCTTCTTGCTACATCCTCGTAGTCACCATTGCAAGTCGCTAGTTCATGCCTGATTGTTTTTACTGTATTCAGGGAGCATTGGGCAGCAGTCGTAATATCCTTATTTTGATGGCGGGCACGAATCATCATGATACAAGTTATTCTCTTCCATGATTCAGGTGGGTTCCAGCTATCCATCCTTTCTGACATCTTGTATATGAATGAAGAAGGGTCCAAACTTTTAAATGAAGAGAAGTGTGTGTTAATACATGTAACTTACGGAAAAATATAATTAATTATAAATATGTCAAATTTATCCCGAACACCCTGTATATTCTTGACGACAACCTCTCAGCATGGATGCTGTAACATTGAGTTTAACTGTTTATTATTGTTAATCAATTTTTATTCTCCATAGTTGAATCCACAAGTCTTTTATAATGAAAACAGTGGATGAACTAAGACTGCTATCATGGCATGAAGGATAAACTATGATTGTGACAATAAAATGTTAACTATTGAACAAAGTTCTGGGAGGAGACATTATAAAAAAAATTAGACACAAAAAAAATTCCTTGATTTACCTTTGACTTCTTTCCTTTGGTAAGCTTGCAAAGTAGAAACAGAAATATCATATAAATTAACATTAATTTAACAAGTCTGCAGAGCAAAATAATTACCTGTTTTGAGAATAACATTTCCTAAAAATGTTTGTTATAATATGAATGAATGAACATAAACTTAGGTTTGTGCATATGCCAAGGATTATACACATACTGGCCACTGAATTAAAAATCTTTATGCAGACATACATAAATGTCACTTATGCAGCCTATATGTAGAACACTAAGTCACATGCATTACCACATGTTCTAGGCAGCTATTTAAGAATGCAGCTGATCAGTAACCATCAATAATGTTCATCACAATGGGAAAAACCAAGGATCTTCCAGAGTTCAATAAAGGACAAGTTGTGGATGCCCATCTCCAGCCAATCTGGCTGGAGCCATGATTTTGAAAAGCTGACTGATTTCTCAAAAGGTGAGATACAGTTATATCTCTTAGACTAGCAATGTGGAAAAATAACTCGCATTGCTTATCTAAGAGATATAACTGTGGTCCTAAGAAAGTCTGTCAGGAATGAGATCGCTGTTGTGTGAGAAGGCTGGTATGGACAAACAGAACTTCCTATGTGTAGTAATTGACCAAAGCACTTAATGAAGCTGTTCCTGACCCATATCTCACCAATTTATGCACAGAATATTGAAGAGGATCGGTACTGGCAGTTGCATGCCTATACAGAAACCACTGATTTCTACAAAGGTCTAATTCAGTGGCAGGTATGTGCACATCATGCATATGATAATACAAATATATATATACCCGTATATCATCACGTATAATGTGAACTAGAAATTTTGTTTGAAAACCCTAAAATGCCATGTCTACGTATAATGCGATCCGTTAATCTTGTTCCATAACATTATAAATAATACAATACGAATTAACAACAGAAATATTTATTTAAAAACAAAATGTCAAAATACAATGCGAATTAACGAAATAAATATTTATTTTAAAATAAAATGTCAAAATACAAGACGAATTAACGAAATAAATATTTATTTTAAAACATCAAAATCCTTTAAATTCTTCATCTTTTGAGTCGTCAAACATTTCATTTATAAATTCATCTGTAGGGATTGCTTCATCAGTGTAGCAGTTGTCGTCATCGTCTTCATGCTCTCCGATTTGTTGTGCGTCATCCTCGCTTTCGTATATGACGTGATCTTCGGATCCATCCATTGAATTACTTATTCCACATTTAAGAAATGAGCGTTGAATCATTTCAGACGGTATTGAATCCCATGCTTCTTTAACCCAGCTGGTGACTAGGGTGATCTCAGGCTTCTGAAAATTCCCACCCTTTGTCATCGTCACCAAACCAGATGACATCCATTCTCTCCACTTTTCATGTAAGTGATCTTTAAATGGCTTATTCAAGCTGACATCAAGCGGCTGCAAAACGGAAGTTAGACCACCTGGTATGACTGCTAGGTCTGTACGTAGCTCACGTGCTTTCTCTTTGCTTGCCTCTGTTAAATGCGCCCGGAACACATCCCAGACTAGCATGCTTTGTTGACGTAACAAGCTACCTGGACGTATGGTCCATACTTGATCCAGCCACAATTGTACACCTTCTTCATCCATCCAACCTTTCTGATTGGTGCGAACAATTACACCTGGTGGAAATTTCATATGCTTTGGGATTTTCTTCCTTTTAAATATCACTGTTGGCTTTAATTTGGTTCCGTCTGCAATGCATGCTAGAACAACGGTAAAATGCGTTTTTTCATGTCCCGTTGTTTTTATGAAGACACCCTTTTCACCAACTGAGTTTACTGTTCGATTCCCAGGCATATCAAAGTACATGGGCGTCTCATCCATATTGCCAATTTGGGAAAGTTCGTATCCGTGACACTTCCGTAATTTTATGATAAATTTATGGAAGGACTGCATTTTTTCTTTGAGCTGCTTTTGTAACTTCTACGCAATTTTTGTTCGGTGTCGTAATGTTAATGCTTTGCATTTCATAAATCTGTTGCACCACCCAGGTGAAGCAAGAAAAGATGAAATACCTGGCATGTCCTTGAATTTACCATTCTTGAGTTGTAGAGCTCGAAAATGAATTGTATTTCTTGTTACTATAATGCCATCTTGTCGTTGCGTCAAAATCCATTCATTTAGCTCTTCTTCGAGTTCTGGAAAGGATGCTACATCTCCACGACGGGCACGTTTCGTTTTGGGGATTTTTTCAAGACTGTCTTTTTGCTTACGCCAAAGTCTAATATTACTCTCTGCTACACCAAATTCTCTCATAGCAACACTGTTATTATGTTCTGCTGCAAACTGCACGACACGCAATTTAAATCCTGCTTCAAAAGATGAACGTTTACATTTCTGTTGGCTCATTTTCAGGCTAGGTTTGTTTAACGAATAATATTTAAAATGAACTGTGGTTAAACCGATATACCTAACCGTGCTCTATGATTCGGTGATGGAGAGCGCATGCGCAGATACGATGCGCGCTTGGTCGCCGAATGCGAGTGGGTCAAGTAGATTTGGTTGCATAGGCATTAGGTAGTAGTATTTTTTACCATAAATTTTTCGCATTATACGCGATAATATACGGTATACTGGTAATGACATTAATGAAATGAATGATTAAAAATTACATCTTTTTCTAAGTTACTAAAAATAACTTTCTATTCAAATGAATCCTTAATTTAGTAATTTTCCATGATGCACCCATGAAACCTTATGAATGTGGAACTTCTTTTCTAACTTTATTTTATTTATTTATTTTTAGTGTATCTGTGAGCAGAGAAAGAATTCTTTTTCTTTGTTTTAATATAGTCTAGAAATCTTGCTCTAGACACCAAACATGGAACTTTTCCAAATCACTTTAGGCTTCCAATATGTGGGGGCAATGGTCTCACACTGGGTGATGAAATTGACCTACCACCTAAAGACAATCATAAACATCCATTCTCATAGTAGGATTTTTTGAAAGCAGATACACTAACTGCTTCACGAAAGGATGCACCACACAGAAGCAGCCAGAATCTTGTAGAATCTGGATTATTATTATATTTTATCAGATAATGAACAGTGAGAGAAGGAATAACTGAAGCAACAAGACAGAAGAGAGAGAGAGAGAGAGAGAGAGAGAGAGAGAGAAATACAGCTGTAGAAATTAAAGAATTAAAGTAGAAGAGTAATATGGAGGACACTCAAGAATTTTTCAGTTTCTGCCTTCAATCTTGAATTTGCTCCCTAGGTATTTTTTACAATTATTTTTAATCATTTCATTTTCTTTGCTTATATTTTGTATATTCCTTATATGCTTTTGAATACCTATGCAATCTCTTAGCAATTACTTATTTATTCAGGAAATGTTATTTTTCTCAAGCAAGAAAAGTAACAATACCCTGCCTTCCACAAAAAAAAAAGAAGTTGGTGACTACTGTTTGTCATAATAAAATTTTATGAACTTAAACAGCGAATCACTAAGATACAACTTTGTGGGAACTTGTAGAGTTTTAATTGCTTATTTTTTATTAAATTCATTATTTGCATCATAATGTGGTTGCATTATCGAAAACATTCCCACAGAAACTTACGTTTACAAGACATTAACTTTATTAATGCTTATATTTCCAAATTATAACTCTAACAACTCAGTTTCAGAGCTCATTAAGGAAAAATCAAGTGTATATATATTCTCCCACAGTTCTCCATGTAAAAAATCTAATCTACTCCTGACATCCTATTCGCCACACTCTTACATAACTTCCAGGGATAGCCTCTGGTTCTTCCCCTACTCACCTTCTATTCTTTTTATAATCCCCTCTAGATTAATCCAATAAAAAAATCTTCTCACTAATTTAAATGTCTCTATCATATCACATCTTTTCCTCCTATCAACCAAACTCTGTACTCCATATTTTTTTGACCTCTTTCCACAGCCAACATTTCAGCCTCTGATACTGTCTTGGTCACTCATCTCTGGATCCTCTTCAATGTTTCCACATTACAATGAAAACTGGGTGAACCAAATCTGAGCACACACAGGTCCAAGTGTTGTCTGACCAGTGCTTTACACAGTGGAACACATCCTTATCCTTAATGTTAGTGTACTTCTTATCATAGTGGCAATACAATGTGCAGTCTTTTCAATGCTTGCAAAATGTCCTATAAACTTAAGTCTACTGTCAACCATCATTCTGAGATATGGAATTTCATCCACTTTCTGCAGTATAGTGACATCATAGTACACACCTTATATTTCTGCACTCCAAAATGCACTGTTGTGCACTTTTATTAATATTAAAACTACAATCCCCACTCATTTGTCCACGCAAAAAGTCTAATCAAATCTTCCTGAAAGGAAATATCAGCAAACAACTGAAGGTCCTCAGTCATTTCACATGATATATCATTTATAAGCAGCAAGGGCACAAGAACAAAACCCTGGAGCATGTCACTGGTTACCTTTCTCTTTTTGAGATACTGTTCCATCATACACAACTTGCTGGTACATTCAGAGAGCTAATTTCTGATCCATCTAAACAATATACTATCCATTACCGTGCTCTGAAGCTTGTACACCAACACATACAGTATTTTATCACATGCTTTTGCAAAGTTCAAGACTATCACTGTATATGATTCTCTCTTATCTAGCACATGTGATATCATCATAAAATGCAAGTGAATGTGCTAAACAAGACCTACCCTTTACAAATCCATGCTGACCATAATAAAGAATCCTATGTCCATTAACTCAAACCAATCTCTCCAACACCTTGACCCCAATGCAGTTATACAGACTGGTCTAAAATTGGAAACTTCTGTCCTAAAATCATGCTTGTGGAGTGGTACTATTTTACTATATTTCCATTTCTTAGGAACCCTACTTACTGCAAGACATTCATTAAATAACCAGGTCAGGGGCATAGGCAACTGTTGTGCAGATTCATTAAGAATATGTGGCAATATGTCATCCATTCCTACAGCCTTGTTAACATCTAACACATGATACACTTCTGATTCTTTCATTCCAATTCTCCTAATACTTGCCTCCCTTCTACATTTTGCAATGTATCATTTACACCAGTATGATATATGCTGAAAAAGTGCTCATTCAATAATTTCATTATATCCTTTGCAACAGTCACAATTCCATTACTATCAAAAGTGTCAACATGCCATAATTATTCTTCTTCCTCTTGCCTGCCATAAAGGGAAAGAATTCCTTTAATTTTACCTTGGCCTGACCAGTCAACTAATCCCATACTGCACCATTTCTTTCTTTACCATGCTCATCACCTTCCTAGCCAGCACTTTATACTCCTCATGGATCTGATTGCTATTGACTGTCTTGTTCCTCCTCCATAGCATTTTCTTTTCCAACAAAACCTCTACAAATTTGGGTGCATGACACTGACCCAAGTTTGGGAAGCATACATTCTAAGATTGTCAACCCAATGGCTAAGTCAATCGAATTTAGCTTGCTAGGGGTCATCATTTTGGACTCCAGGACCGACTTCAGTTGCCCTTCTTCAGCCTTATTTGCTTAATGTGAGTGCCTGCATGCACATACCTGAAGATGGCAATGTAACATTGCCGAAATATAGGCAGTTATTGAAGTTTTTATAATTAATAATAGAGTTTATGTTGTTATTTCCCAAAAAATTACAAGTATGTCTAACTAAAGTATAAGCTTATCTAGAAGAATTATGATCATCCATGGAGATTTCATTGCACGCAAGCTCTCCAGACAACTAAATTGATTAGCCTTTCTAAATTGCTGCCAGGATAATAATAACGTGATATCGAATTGTGAAAACTAAAACTAAAAAACTTTTACATCACCGAAGGTTCTTCACATATAAAAATACACTCGCTTTGCTCTTCTATGGGAAGAGATTGGCACCACCAATGAAGCTATTCATGCACTAGAAGTAGAGCTTGCAGCTACACTGAATGTCGACCTTTGGACGATCCTTTCCGACATCTCAAATGCTTTAGCAGAAAAAGAATTTCAAAGAACATGATGTTGGCACATTAAAAAATTTGAAAGTTTACAAACGAGCCCAGCTTCCAAACTTTAACTACCTCTCAACACGATAATAAACTTACCATCCCTTACTCTGAAGCAATCAGCGTACTCGCACGTGGCCATAACTTCGCTATAGCACCTAAAAAGATCCCTGCAGAAGAAATAATGATACAGGTAGAATGAGGAATCTGCAGCCTTCCCAATTACATTGTCAACAATTATAGACTGGTTGTAGCCAGTGTTCTTATCCAAGCCAAACCACCAAAAAGAAAGCCATCAGAAGAAGAAAAATTCAAAGCTCTGCAAGAAATGAAAAGCAACAAAAACTAAAGCTGATAAGGGAAATACCACTGTGGTTCTAAACCAATTAGATTACACAGGTAAACTTGCCTCTTTATTTTCAGATCATTCTACCTACCTCCCTACAGAATATGATCCCACCAGCACCCAAATCAGAATACTCTATAGACCTCCGTAAGAGGGTTACTTCTTGGCCTGTGGAAGTGACTAACAGACTAAAACATTTTAACTCTAGCTCATAAAAAGGCTGAATGGCAAAGAAATGGAGCTAGCAGAGGAATTAGATAAGTACCAGATTGACATAATAGGGGTTACTGAAACAAAAAAGACAAAAACTGGTGAGATCTTTCTGAGCAATAAATACAAAATGTTATATTCAGGCAATGACAATCAAGGAAAAGAAGGAACAGCCATAGTATTCAACATAAAATATCAGGCTAATCTTCTTGAATGGCAGGCAGTCTCAAGTAGAGTGATGTGGGCAAATATGAGAATGGGGAACTGGACAATGAGACTTATTTGTGCCTATGATCTCACAGAAGGTTCTACTACGGTAGAAGTGGAGGAATTTTTTGAGGCTCTAGAGAAAGCTACTGACACAATGAAAAAATAAAAGTTGGTCCTTGTTGGGGATCTAAATAGCAGAGTGGGAAATGATTGTCAGACATACAAAAATATTTTTGGAAAATTTGGAGAAAAGAGCAAAGCTAATAATAATGGCATATACCAGTTGGATTTCTGCTCAGGACATGGACTGGTTATTACTAACATCATGTTCCAACATAAAAATGTGCACAAATTCACATGGAGAGAAGAAGCAAGGAATAAGAGAAGTCTCATTGACTATGCTACTGTTAATAGTGATGTTTTCTCCCTGGTGCAGGACACCAGAGTGTACAGAGGATTTGAAATTGGAAGCAATCATTATTTAGTCTTGAGCAGAATAAAATTTAATTTCACATTGAAAATAAAAATATGTAAGAAAGTTTTAAAGAGAATAAAAGTTGAGCAACTCTCAGATGTGAACCGTAGACTAAAATACACAAAGATTATTGAAGAAAAAATGAAAGAGTTTGAGAACAGCAACCAAACCTTGGAGATTCAGTGGCAAGCCTTGAAGAAAACACTCATTGATTCAGCCAGCGAGGCATGTGGTGAGATTGTCTGCAAGGATAGAAAAATCAGAACTCCATGGTGGACACAGGAAGTTAAAGAGGCAGTGAAGGAAAAGAAGAAGGCATATCAAAAGTTCCTGGCAAATAAATCAGCTTGTGCTCTTAGAGAATACAGAGACAAATGTAAGAAAGCAAAACACTGTGTAAAACTATCTAAACAAAAGTCATGGGAGGACTTGGGCAAGAACATAGAAAATAAATATTAAGAAGGTGGTAAGATATCCTGAAGGTTGTTGAAGAAGCTTAGAAATGGAGGAAAGAGTGTTGTAAAAGGAGTTAGAGATGATAAAGGTGACATGAAAATGGGAGAAAAAGATATCCTTGAGGTATGGAATAATTACTTCGAAAAATTGCTAAATGAAACAAGCAGTGATAGCACAGCGGTAAAAAACACTGACCAGGCATACAGTCAAGAATACATATCTATACTTGAAGTAGAAAAAGCCATCAAAGGTTTGAAATGTGCAAAGGCAGCAGGAGTTGATGATATTCGACCAGAAATGCTGAAGTATGGTGGTATAAGAGTCTTACAGTGGCTGCACTGCATAGTTCAGAAAGCCTGGACAGAGGGACGAATTCCTGATGATTGGAGTAGAGCTCTCATAGTACCCATATATAAAAAGGGAAATAAAACTAAATATGAGAATTACAGAGGCGTTTCATTACTGAATGTTCCTGGTAAGATATATGCAAGTATACTTGAGAAACGGTTGAGAAGAATCGTGGAAGAAAAGCTTGGTGAAGAACAAGCTGGATTCAGGCCAAATAGAGGCTGTCAGGATCAGATCTTCACTTTACGACAAATAGTTGAGAAAGCATGGGAATATAACAAAGATCTATACTTGAGTTTTGTCGATCTGAAAAGGCATATGACAAGGTGTCAAGAGAGAAGCTATTCAATATGCTACAGCTATATATGGTGTCAATGAGGCATTGTATCAAGCAATACTTAGTCTTTATTTGAGTTGTAAGTCAGCAGTTAGAATTGAAGGAAGTACAGGAAGTTGGTTTAATGTTAAATCTGGTGTGAGACAAGGATGTACATTATCCCCTCTGTTATTCATTATCTATATGGATCACATTATGAAGGAAAGTGGTATTAAACATGATATCAAAATTGGAGATGTTAATGTCAGCTCTTTGCTTTATGCAGATCATGTTATACTGCTAAATAAATCCGCTACAAGTCTGCATGATTCCTTGGATAATTGAATAACTGTTATAACAAATATGGTATGAAAGTCAGCAATAAAAAGACAAAAACAATAAAAATAGGCAGAATCGTTGAAAATGTCAACTGCGTTTTGAACAGAGAACCTGTAACAAGTAAAACATTTCAGCTACTTAGGCACGATTTTTAGTGAAGATGGTAAATTAAATATAGAAATAGACAACACAATCAACAAAGCTGGTATGGTAGGAAGTCAACTGAATAAATTCATATGGAATAAGAGAAAAATTAGTCGGAACACTAAATTAGCTGTATACAAGACAGTGTTCAAACCGATTTTAACTTATAGATCTGAGAGCTGGGTCAGAAGTAAAACACTTGACCAAAGACTAGAGACCACAGATATGAGAGTCCTGAGAAAGATTAGAGGCGTGAACAGATGGCATCAATGGCAATATCATATTAAAAATGAGGATATTAGGAAAGACCTTGACATTGTCAGCATCCAGGAATGCATTAACAGAGCTAATCTCAGGTAGTATGATCACTTAGACAGAATGGGCAAGGAAAGATTAGCAAAACAAGTGTTCTCTGCCAGGTTGGCAGAAAAACGAGCCAGAGGAAGACCAAGATATAGGTGGATTGATACGGTACAAAGTGCCTTAGACAATAGAAATATAAGATCTGATAATGTTGGAGTCTTGGCAAGTAACAGACTGATTTGGAGGAAAATTGTAGATAGGAAGTTAGTAATGATGTAAATTTTTCATGTAGTTCTATCATATCCTGTATGCCCCCTTGAGGGTACATGGCAGGAATTTGATGATGATGATGTTAAACATACTTTAATTTTTTAGGAAATGACAACATTTCCTAAAAAATTAGAAGCATGTCTGACCAATGTATAAGCTTATCTACAAGAATTACTTCATAAGCTTAATCAACAGTATCTCTAAAGTTTTTTTTAATACAATAACTCATATAAATTACATCCCCTATTTTTGCCTAGTGTATATCAAGTACTTTAATATAGTACTTGATGTATACTGGATATATGGGCCGTCTTAGTAGATGGCCCTCATGTCCATAATACTATAATTACATCAGATGCTTGGAATCAGAAAAAATCTCACTTCATTTGCAATGTGATTGATATTAGCCACAGCATTCAATGGAATCAGGCTGTCACTTGTAGCTACATTTAAATTCGACTTTTCTGTTCTTGAACTGTATACTTATATTCCTAGTTCTGGGAAGTAATCACAATCAAAGTGCATAATTTTATTTATTTATTTTAATGTTATGTATAACCTATGTATTTAATTAACATGACGGTTCACTTCTGAACATCAGTGTTCTCTTTTGCTACAAGCAACAGAATACACCAATTAATTCAAAAGTGGACATTTGTGGTACTTAAATATATAAGTTACATACGACATCTTGGTTAAAAGAACAACAAAAAGAAGTAAAAGGAAAACAGAAAAACATTCTTCATAACTTATGTTACTACTCACGTTTCACATGCGAGTTGGAATGTTTTGCTGTTTCTCTTTTGCTTCTTCTCATTGATGTCCTTGTAACAACAATGAAACATGGAGGAAATAAATGATTTTTTATGTATATTTTCATGTTCCAAATGTTACTTTATAAAAATAATTCATCATCTTTCTCCACTCCTTGTCTTGAAAAATCATGTGACCAAATCTGTACCCAGTATTTCATATGCTGTTGTACTGAAGTCCTATGAGGAATAACAACTTCCATATCCCTGCTTGTCAGTGCTTTCTTCACGTGATCCCTCAAGCTGCTTTTCCCTCTTTTGCGACACATTATCTGAACTTCAATTGTTATCTTTTGCTCACACTACTAATCTATTTAAATCATTTCTATACAATTTTTATATCACCTTTCCCACTTATGCATAATCAGAAAACAACACGATGTTCTTCACAAATCATTCCAACTCATTATTCAATTCTGTTAATCCGTCTGCAAGCATATGCTAGTTATCGGCAACCAATTGGTCATATACTGAACATTTATTTAATATTTTTTTATGGTATAATAAATTTTTTTAAAAATGGAATACCTAAAATGTTTTGTTATATCAAATGCAACAATTTATTTTATAATATAGAGGGACGTCGGAAAAGTAAGTTCTGATGGGCTGTCAGAGTAACAAAAAATATATTTACAAAAAAAACTTTATTGGAAATTAAAGTAGTCATTCACTACTTTTCTACATAATTTCTGCAATTGTTCAGGTACTTATCATAACGGGACACCAAAAGTTGTATACCTTTGTCATAGAAGGTTGCCGCCTGTGACGCAAACCACGTATTGACTGCTTCTTTGACCTTGTTGTCATCCTGAAACCGCCAGCCATCAAGGAAAGATTTCAGATGTTTGAACAGGTGAAAGTCATTTGGCATGAGGTCAGGACTATATGGAGGATGATGGAATTGTTCCCAGCCGAAGGTGGTAAGAAGTTGTTGTGTTACACCAGCTGTGTGTGTGAGTGAGAGTTATCATGAATCAAAACAACGCTCCTGGTAAGCATGCCACGTCGTTTATTCTGGATTGCATGATGCAGTTTCTTAAGGGTTTGGCAGTACATGCGTTGATTGTGGAGCCAAGAAGTCTACCAGCAAAATTCTTTGTCTGTCCCAAAAGATAGTGCAGATGATTTTCTGAGTGGAAACTGTTGTCTTGACTGGTGATGAGGTGTGCCTCCACTTCATGGACTGTTGTTTGGATTCGGGGTTGCATGCGACACCCAAGTCTCATCCCCAGTGACAAGTCTGCTCAGGCAAGCATCGCCATCCTCATGGTAGCATGTCAAGAATTCCAATGCACTGCCCAGGCGATTCACTTTGTGTTGTTCTGTAAGCAACTTCGGCACCCAGCGTGCACACAATTTCTGACAATTCAATTTCTCTGACACAATTTCATGAAGACATGAATGTGAAACTTCTGGAAATTGCAGTGAGAGTGATGTCATAGTGAATTCCCTATTCTGTCAAATTTTATCTTCAACTGAATACACCAAATTGTTAGTCACTAAAGATGGTCACCTGCTCCGTTCATCATCATGCACACCTGTCCTTCCTTCATTAAAAAGTCTTACCCATCTTCATACCATTGAATCACTCATTGCACGTTCTCCATAAACCTCAATAATTTGCCGATGAATTTCAGCTGCGTTAATGTTCCTCGCATTCAAGAAACAGATAACTGACCTAATTTTACATGCAGTGGGCAATTAGATTTCTTAGACATTATAAACACAGACCAAGAAGCATAAGCACTGCGAGAATGTCTGAAAATGGCTCCAACGCCTTGCTAAGGAATTAACAAACTCAGCATGCATGCGCACCATTGCAATTTTAACACTGCAATGAAAATATTTAAAAACAGAACTTACTTTCTGGACATCCCTTGTATCTTAAATAAACTGAAATGTTTTGATAGGTGCTAACGTCAATGATGACCACACATACATGCTGGTCTGGTTGATCAAGTGGATGCTTTAGAAAGTCTTTAGATGGTACATATTATTTCTTTACCTCGTTGTAAGACTATCAACCCTGCTTATTGGAAGCTTAAAGGCTTGAAAAGGATTTCTAGTGCAAGATCGTTGGATTATCTGACCCTTACACCACTCAGTGGTGCTAAAATATATGACAGATTTACAATCATTTGTGGATGAGATTCAATTGGTCGATTGATAGAGCCTCTGCTACTAATGGCTTAAGCAAGTTTGAGCACGGTTAGTAGTTAGACAGGGCACAATCGTTCGATGCTGTTGGCACACTCTCCCTGGAGGTGTCACATAATAGTAATAGTAATTTATAATGCAAGCCATAATTTCAATAATTGTAAATAAGTACATATTATTAATGTACTTAACAGATAATTATCAAAAAAAGTAATTATGAGAATCAATATAACAGTTATATCTGGCAACAAAAGATTTAAAAGCAACTATTAAATATCTATTTGGCAACACATGTCATGTGGTACTTGAAGTGGAATTAAGGTTCAGCCATGCAACCAGTTTGCAAGAAGTATCGTATCTAATAAGAATGATAGGACAATAAATGGATGTTTTAACCATTTACAACTGAATTCTCAAAGGGATCCAGAAATGAAATATCAATGTTTATAGAGATCATTGTGCAGAATCCTGTACAGTGCATTAGACCTTGCCATAAATTACTAAGTTATGAGACACCTATGTAATTATGAAATTTAGGAAGACATTGCCAGTGACACCTATTAGCACACTTCCACGAAGATAGATGTGGCACTACAGGCATAACCCGCTCATATGACACGTTAAGTTCCAGCCCACCAAGGTATAGCAAATCACTGCCTTTATATATCCTCTTCTTCTTGACTTCGCGTATTAGGCAATTGTTTGCCTGTAACATTTTCAAGGGTTTAAAAAGTCTTCTTCCCATCTCCTCCTGGGTCTTCCTCTTGATTGGTGTCCCTTTGGTTTATATTTCCAGACAATATTTGGCCATCTGTCCTCAATTCATTCTTTCTACATGGTTTTTCTAGTTCTTTCTATTGTTTGTGATGTCTTCTGTTATGTTAATTATGGATAATTGTTTTCTTATTTCTTCATTTCTTAACTTGTCTATTCTTTCATAGCTTGCGAACATTCTTAGGAACTTCATTTCTGCAGCTTCCACTTGTCTTTTATCTCGTTCTCCCTAAGACCATGTTTCACTGCCATATTTCAGGATTGTTTGACTATTGGCTATTGTTTTATAAAGTTTTATTTATTTGGTTCTAGACATCTGTTTTCTGAAGTGTTTGTTCAAAGTTCCAATGACTGCTAGGAATTTTTGCTTTTTACATGCAATGTCAGTTTATCCATTGGGCATAACTGTAATTTCCAAGATATTTAAATTTGTTCACTTGTTCTATTACTTTTGTTGTGGATGACTAGTTTGCATCTTTTAATTTCTTTGCCTTGAAATGCTATTAGTTTCATTTTATTTATTGAGATTTATGTCATATTTTCATTCAGATTTTCATGATACTTTTCAATTACTTGTTTGTCATGAGCATTCACTCTCAAACAATATGACAGTGGAGTAAATGCTTATCATGAATTGACCTTCTACACTCCATGGATAATAATGAAGCAATTCAATGAGTGTCTCCTTCAGATTATATATATATATATATATATGTTAAAAATACCAAGCAATTTTAAACCTGGTTTTTACTCCATTTCCCAAGTAAGCAAACAGACAAATAAGTCAAGTTTGCGCCTGCAAGTGATGCAAGTCTAGCTGATCCTACAGGTAGTGCAAGACCAACACTTTCTACACATATATATATATATAATCTTACAAAACAGAATTTATTTTTCATTTTAGAAATTATGGACTTCATAACCGTGTTATAAATAACTCTTTTAATTTCCCGACGTTTCGATCTTCATATTAAGATCATCATCTGGAGCATATACAAATATACAGGACAAGCTGAGTTACATTACATACAGTAAGCTAGAGAAACAATGATTTGATCACAGGTTATTCTACTGGCATGACCTCTAGTGAGGAAAAAAATTACAAATTAATTATTTAGAAACTGCATCAAGCTAAATTTTATTTATGATAACATGAGCAAACATTCTTTCTTATAGATAGTTTTCTTTCAGTAACAACGATGTCCTATTTTTAGCATTACATTTGTTATTTTTGATTTAGGATCCTGGATTATCTACAGTCCTGTTTATAGCCATTCTTAGCGAGAAAGATTCTGTGGGTTGAATATGTGCCTTCCATATGTTTGGGATTTTTAGACCATCATTAATGTTCATATTGGGGTGGTTGATAACAATCTCGCAGGCTTCCTTAAATCTGCATTCATACCATGTTTTGGTGTGATGTAAACAACTAGTGCTTTTCCAGTCAATTCTAAGTAAGGTGTTCAAGGGCATGATCAGAAAGGCCAGCCTCACCATAGTTATTATATTTAATGTGTCGTTTATGTTCTTTTTCTCTGATAGGAATTGTGCATTCTTTTCCCTCTATATATGTTATGTTACAGTGCAATAAATACGGTATAGTTAAGTAAGCTTTTTAATTTTGCAGGAGGTTTAAAGGTGGCTTTGAGCTTGTATTTTTGTAGTATTCTGTTTATTTTATCTGATGTCCCTTTAATGTAAGGAATGGTTATAGTTTTATTGTAGTCTGGTTTATCTTTGTTTTTTATTGAGGACTTGTAGAGAATTTTATTAATAGTGTTTTGGCAGTAATCGTTTTTTAGAAAAGTATTGCTGATAACTTTAAATTCATCTTTCAGTGCATGTTCACTGGAGCAGATCTTCAAAGCCCTGTTTTTTAGAGTATTAATAACACCTAGTTTTAGTGTTGAGTGGTGGCAGGAGTTTATGTGTATATATTGGCCAGTATATGTCGGTTTCTGGTAAACAGTGAAGGAAAGATTGCCAGAAGGAAGACGTGTGATGAGTGTATCTAGAAATGAAAGTTGAAAGTGTTATGTTTTTCAATCTTAGTTGTGAACTGTATGCGTTTGTGTTGTTTGTTTAGGTGGCTGAGGAAGGTGTCTAGTGTCTGGGGCCATGGGACCAGATCGCAAAAACATCGTCAATCACGATGTAGGTAGAAAGCGTTTTGCCATACAAAATAACCAGAACGTAATACATGCTCAAAGAGTGCCATGATATCTGGAGGGAATTTGTTCTGTAAAAGAAGGATTGTGTCTTTGATTGGGACATTCATAAAGAGGGCAGAGACGTCTAAACTGACTAATAAATCATCTTTTTTCCTCAATTTTTTTTCTCATCTTTTTTCTTCAATATTACAAATATTGAAACAACCTGGATTTTATTTGTAATATTGAAAGAGGCTTAAGATTCATCCCAAATAACATAGCAGACAAAATATGTTTAGAAACCGCCAACATTTTAAATATAAATCATAACAAAACAATAACAAGCAACTTAACAAAACACGAATTAACAGCGGTGAAATCATTAAAAGCAAATCTGAACATTGTAATAACTAGAGCCGATAAAGGAAGTGCCACCATTATTCTAAAATAACCAATTATTTAGAAAAAATGAATCTGCTAGTCCCGGACAATAATACATACCAACTCGTTAACTACAACCCAACCAACAGAATAAAAAAGAAAACAGAGAAACTACTTAAATCATTACCACATGGCCCGAAGATACAAGCAAAAAACTATTTCCGCACTACGCTCATTCCCAGAATTTACGGGCTACCGAAAATACACAAACAAAGCACACCACTCTGGCCGATTGTCGAAGGAATGGATAGCCCGAATTATCACCTAGCCAAGAAATTAGCAGCAACACTCAAGGAGTTGGTAGGTCATTCTCCCTCCTATATCAGAAACACACAACACTTCATAAACATTATCAAAGACATTACATTAGAAAAAGATTATTTATTAGTCAGTTTTGACGTCTCTGCCCTCTTTACAAATGTCCCAATCAATGACACAATCCTTCTTTTACAGAACATATTCTCTCCAGATATCACTCTTTGGCATGTATTACGTTGTGATTATTTTGTATGGCAAAACATTTTCTACCTATAAAAAGAAGGCACAGCCATGGGCTTGCCATTATCCCCCCCCCCCCCCCATGCTAACTTTTATATGGAACATTTTGAGCAACATGCTTTAGATTCCTGTTTTCGCGATCTGGTTCCATGGCCACCTAAACAAACAACGCAAACGCATACAGTTCACAACTGAGATTGAAAAACAGAACACACTTCTGTTTCCAGATATACTTGTCACATGTCTTCCTTCTGGCAATCTTTCCTTCACTGTTTACCGGAAACTGACACATACTGGCCAATATATACACAAACTCCTACCACCACCCAACACAAAAACTAGGTGTCATTAATACTCTAAAAAACAGGGCTTTGAAGATCTGCTCCAATGAACATGCACTGAAAGACGAATTTAAAGTTATCAGCAATACTTTTCTAAAAATGGTTACAGCCAAAAACACTATTAACAAAATTCTCTACAAGACCTCAATAAAAAAACAAAGATAAACAAGACTACAATAAAACTATAACCATTCCTTACATTAAAGGGACATCAGATAAAATAAATAGAATACTACAAAAATACAACCTCAAAGCCACCTTAAAACCCCCTGCAAAATTAAAAAGCTTACTCAACTCATCCAAAAACCCACTCCCTCCACTGGCCCACCCTGGAGTTATACCGCATTTATTGTATCTGTAACATACCACATATAGGGGAAACAGGACACACAATTCCTATCAGACAAAAAGAACATAAAAGACACATTAATATAATAACTATGGTGAGGCTGACCTTTCTGATCATGCCCTGAACACCTTACTTAGAATTGACTGGAAAAGCACTAGTTGTTTACATCACACCAAAACATGGTATGAATGCAAATTTAAGGAAGCCTGTGAGATTATTATCAACCACCCCAATCTGAACAATAATGATGGTCTAAAAATCCCAAACATATGGAAGGCACATATTCGACCCACAGAACCTTCCTCTCTAAGAGTGGCTGTAATAAACAGGACTGTAGATAATCCAGGATCCTAAATCAAAAATAATTGTAATGCTAAAAATAGGACATCATTATTACTGAAAGAAAACTATCTATAAGAAAGAATGTTTGCTCATGTTATTATATATAAAATTTAGCTTGATGTAGTTTCTAAATAATTAATTAACTTGTAATTTTTTTTTTTCTTTTCACTAGAGGTCACGCCAGTAGAATAACCTGTGATCAAATCATTGTTTCTCTAGCTTACTGTATGTAATGTAACTCAGCTTGTCCTGTATATTGTATATGCTCCAGATGATGATCTTAATATGAAGATCGAAACGTCGGAAAATTAAAAGAGTTATTTATAACACGGTTGTAAAGTCCATAATTTCTAAAATGAATGCTGATCACCATGCAACACTAAAAGAAAGGAAGAAACAGAATTCACTATCCAAGGATCCAGCTTTGGTTTTAGTTTTCTTCTTCTGAATATCATAATACTATAAGTGTTTAATAGCATCAGGTCAGATACAGTTTCCTTATCAAGTTATGGTGATGACAAAAAAATTCAGAAAAGTGTAACGAAGGTTTATGTCAATTATTTAATGATATCAAATCCAACAACACTGAGTGAAATAATAGCATTCTCAATAAATGTTTCAAAATCAATTGAAAAACAGCAATAAACTTAAATACCTTATTTTGGTCCATAGAACTAGGCACTAGGGCTCCTGTTTCTTCTCTTAAAGCATAATGTTGAATGATTCTATATAAAAAAAATCGATTCCTTTATTACATTTTTAAAAATGTTAAATATAAATTATGATAATTAATACTTAAAGTTTGTAAATTAATGTAAACAGAAAATAACTAAGAAAAACCAATTGCTTTTCATGTCATTAAAGATGGACTGATTTTAAAGCATTTCTAAGTTAAAAGGAGATATACAAATACCTGTGATATTCAACTAGATAAGCATAATTCAGCCACTGCAGTTCTCACTGCAAAATATATTTTTCATTTTAGTGACCACCCCATCCACAATCAACATTTACTATCATCATCAAATTCCTGATGCACACAAGAAGTGCTGAGGATATGATGACAGAATTACATAATTCAGTTAACTTGATCTGATCATCAATTTTCCTCTTTTAGAGGGGAACTATGTCTTTTATTCATCAGGACTCCAATCTTGTTTTATATATAGATGTTTTACCATTTGTCTTTTAAGTTGCTTTTAACTGCATCAGCGTGCCCAGATCTTATCAGGACCTTTTCCTGCAATTCTTGCAATACTGTTTTGCTAATCCCTCTCTCATTCTGTTTAAATCACCATGTGATTAGAGCTAATTTAAGGTGTTACTGTATGAAGGCATTCACAAATTCCTAAATGCTAACTACAAAATGCAAGCTATTTCCTAATGCATCTCCATTTTTCATACGATTCTGCCAATGATGCCTTCTCTTCTTTCCATTAAAAGTCTCAGCGCTCGTATCTGTTACTAGTCTTTCATCAACCACTTTACTTTTGAATTCAACTCTCAGGTATATAAGTTAAAACTGTTTTAAACACCATTTAGTATGTTGCTAGTTAGTGTTACAATTAATTTCCATAGATAAGAGATAAATTTGGAGGAAGATTGTTGATAAGAAGTTAGTAATGATGTAACTGTTTCCTGGAGTACTATCATAATACTATCCTGTACACCCCTTGGGGGTATGTGTCAGGAATTTGATGATGACACTCTCAGGTTACCTGCTGACTCTTTGTCAGGAACTCTCAATATGCTTTCTCTTTTCTAGGACCTTTTTAACTTAACAAATCTACAATTGCTAGCCTGGTTGACCAAATGGTTAATATACCTGCTCTCCAACCAACAGGCTGCAGGTTCAAATCCCACCGTGAGCTGTTGGTTTGTGATTGCTTTTAGATAGGAGATGAATTTCATAGCCCAGCGTGAGACCACCATCCCACTTAATGGAGGTCTGATGTGGAGTGAAAAAGGTTCATGTTTGATTTCTAGAGCAGGGTTTCAAGTAAAAAAAGTAACAAATAAAATAAAATATATATATATATACACACACACATATGACTGATAAAATTAGGGGAACATCTTTAGCCCACCCATGGTGCAAAATGTACTATAGGTTTGCTAATAACCTTTTTTTGTGGGTAGGAGCAACATAAAAAAAAAATATTAAAAAAATAACTAAGTTTGAACCTCAGAATTTACTATCCTTGTAAAGAACCTCCCCATATTTCCTTGGCTGAATGAATCAATGCTTCCTTCAGAGTTTACCACACTCTCCAAGGATTGTATGTCTTCATTTGTTTCTTGAATTTAGTAAACTTGACTTGACTACAAGTCTACTAAAATTCACCTCTGAAAGCTGATTAGCTTTGGTTCTGTTTAAAACTTTCTTATATATATATATACATACACTAATTCTCTTTTTACATGGCTTTTTTTTTTTACACAATTTTGAAATAACATGGTTTAAAAAACAAAAGCAAGTCCATTTTTACATATTTTGATTTAACACGGTTCAAATGGCACTTATTTTTAAAATTTCTGTTCTGTTAAAAAGGTATTTCCATTATAATTATCATTTCCTAGACGGTACATATGTACTTAAACTTGAATTTTGGGGACCTCCTTCGATGTTTTAAATATCAGGGATTACTCTATGCTACAGAATGTAGATAATTGTGGCAACGTAATTTTTGTGATTACGAATCCCCAAAGTTAAGCCGACAGATAATCCATTATATTCACTTGCTGTTGGTTCCTGGAAGTAGAAGAGTGCTATGCTGACTTCTTGAAGTTAAGTTGGTCCATTATAGGAAGCCTGCCTATATAAAGCTGCTTGGAAGGAGATAAGCTGTTTGCTAAACAATCATTTCTCGTTTACAATTCAAAATGTTTACATGTCGTGTTTTTTTCATGAAAATTTTGTTTGTGCAATAGAGTTATACAGGTATGTATTAAATTTTGAAGTTTTGTAGGCATAATATCAAATTAGTAAAATTAATTATTGATTATTTTCAGATATTTTCGTAATTACTCCATTAACCATGATGTCAAATAATTCAGTTTGACAGAAGAAGAAAAGCTATTTCTTTAGAAACTAAGATCCAAATTTTAGGTTGTTTAGCAGCTGGAGAAGGTTCAATATCAATCCCCAAGGTCGCAGGCAATGAAAGGTGTGGATTTTAATATGTTACCAGTGCAGTGGAAGGTAAACAAAAAAGGATGGGTTACAAAAGAAATTTTTAATGAATGGTTCCATCAATGTTTTGTTCCAGAAGTTAAACACTATTTGATGGTATTGATTATAGACAATGCGCCTGGCAATTCTATTTTAGAACACCCAAATGTGGAATTTTTGTTTTCTGCCACCTAATACAACATCCTTAATACAACTCCTAGACCAGGGTGTGATCACTACCTTCAAAATGTACTACATAAGAATAACATTCCAATACATTTTGGATAAACTAGATAAAGATAATTTACTGACAATAATAATTTATAATTTATTGAGGTGTGGAAGAAATTTTCTATTTTGGATTGCATCAAACTTGCTAAGTTGGTGTTATCAGAATTGAAACCATCAACTTTAAATGCATGCTAGAAAGCTACTTGGCCAGAATGTATGAAAAAGAAAAACTCTGTACTTTTGCATACAATTGAACATCCCAATATCATCAGATTAGCACATGCAGTTGGCAGAGAAGGATTTAATGGTTTTTCATCTGCAGATATTGAAGAATTGAAGGTTGACAAGGCTGTTAGTGATGACGAAATAATAGAAGCTGTCTTTGAGAATCTCTATGCAAAAGAAAAAAATGATGATGATGATGAGATTCCACTCACTGCAGGATTAATTAAAGAAGGGCTTCAAATGGCTAGTAAATTGCAAAGTCATTTTCTTACAAATGATCCAAATACTGAACGAGCTGAATAGTTTAAATGCGAACTGAAGTCATGTATGGTGCGATATGAAGAATTATACAAAGATCTAGTCAAAACAGGATCACAACGATTAATTACAGAGTTCGTGGTAAAAAAAAAAATCAATCTTCAAAATTATTAGAACAACAATTAATAAAGCAAAATAAAATTCTCACACAAAAGAATGCGGCTACTGTCAGAAAGGGAGTGAATAAAATTTAACTAATAACCATATGTGCGGGTGTATTTGGGCCTTTTTGAATCGGTTTTATGAGTGACATACTATTTTCTTTAAGAAGACACATATGTATATACATATGTATGGTAAAATTAAATAGAGTTTTATTCAATGATTTTCATGTGTTTTGCTTGAAAATAACTTATTGTTCGGATCAGGTTTTCACATCTGGAACCATTCTTCTATTTTATCATATGCACTGTATTCTTTATTAGACGGTTTTCATTCATACATTTTTTTCTGGAACCAATCTACCGCCATGTAAATGAAGAATTAGATGAGCATGTGTGTGTGTGTGTGTATATATATATATATATATATTTTTTTTTTTTTTCATGTATTTCAATGTTTTCATTTTCATCTTGCTGAGAACTACATAATGATCATTTGCAATTTCATACCTCTCATACATACTCATATCCTGAACAGTGTGAACATCTCACTATCAAAAATAACAGTCAACAAGACTTTCATATTTGTTGTCATCTATGCATGTGAATTTATGCACAACTTTATGTTGTCAAATATGGTATTAGTAGTGCAGCATTACATTATAAACACCAGAAGAAAAAAAATATTTCATGATCAAATTCCTGATATATATCCTCAAGGAGCATAAAGAATACGATGATGGTACTATACAAAAAAGTTCACACATTATCAATAACTTCTTACCAACAATTTTCCTCCAAATTAGCATTATCAGTCAGGACTAATATTGTCAGAAATTACATTTTAGATATTTCCTTAAGACACTTCTATTTGCATCAATCCACCTACATCTAGGTCTTTTCAACATCCAAGTAAGTCTTGTGACTTACCACACTTGGGCCAGTGATCACATAATATAAAGCCTCTCCCAGTCAAGTCACCTTTTCATGGTAATGACCTATTTCCACAAAAGGGGCTCTAGTGGGGAGAGTATTGCCACCTTAAATGCATATCTTCTCTAGTTGTGAGGAAATGCCAACTACACTTCTAGGTAGGTGGTAGATGTCATTCATCATTGTGGACCACCATCACCACCCTGCTTTTTTTGGAGGTGTGGCTTCTGCCATGTTTCATCCCTGGAGTAGGGCCTCTGGTTTCTGCCCCTCTTTCTTTTCACATGCAGTTTGGGTGATGGCCTTGCTGAACATACTCATTACACTATTATTGTTATTAAACTAGGTAGCCAGTTTCTGCTTCATTTGAGGATACAGCAATAAAACAGCCTTCTGCAGGCTGGCCATCAGATAGTGCACAAGACCGAACCCAATGGTAAAGCATCTGTTTGGGCTTCCCAGTCAGCCGGTGAATGATCCTGTTGCCGCTTACTCTGCCAGGTCATGCCTGGATGAAGACTGGATCAATAGTATGCAAGGGTCACTGTCCAAAGTGACCGGAGTCTGGGCATTCCCTGTGTGTGAGTTATGTACACAAGTCCCTCTCTCCAGCTGCATGCCCCTACTCTTTGTTTCCTGACTCAACAACTCTACACATGAAAGCCAATCATAAAAATACTAGCATTTTAACTCTGGATACAAAAGAAAATTTTTTTTAAATTCTAAAAATATGAAAAATATAACAAAAAGAAATCTAAAAATATGCCCCAATCCAACCAAAATAACACCAAAACGTTTTAAAGTAAAAAAAAAAAAACAATATTTGAGACAAATACAAACATTATTTATACAAACTAACTTTGGACATATTATGCAAGCTGATGAATCATTGGAAAAGTCAGTTATGTTGGGTAATATTGGGGGAATGAAAAGAAGAGGAAGATGACAAAAGAGCTGGATGGAGTACAAAGAACTTACCAACTTGAACTTACAATTACTGAAAGAAAGGACAAGAGACCAAATGGGATGGAGAGCCTTTGTTCACAGGATCACCAAGGGTCGAAAACGATTGGATGGCACATAACAATCCAAGACCTCCCTAATTCTTGATGATATTCAGAAGAGGGCAATCTGCTTAACACATGATCCTTCCCTCACAGATGCTCTTCAGTTACTTTATCATAGATGCTCATTGTTTCAGTGCTGTGTCTTTTTTATAGTTACTTTCATGGGCACTGATCCGCTGAACTGGCTGCTACCATTCCACCAACTTCTTTTAACCAAGTAAGAACTAAAACAGCCACTGGCTAACACCCATACACTGTCCAACTCCAAACAAACTGAACTAACTTTTCATCAGCTTCCTTCAAACCATCACATATATTCTTTGGAACAAACTCTCCCATACTGTTTTCCTAACTGAGTACAGCCTCGAATCTCACACAAGAAACATATCAAAAGTCCACATTCTTTTCCTTAATCACTTGCCCACACATGGTGCTATAGGTCTTGTGACCTTTTAAGAGTAGGGTCATCATAAAATATTACAATTTGAGCTTAGAATATACTGGTTTGAAATCCAGCAAAATATTAGTAACCGAATAATTTTTATTTTTATTTTTTCTTCTGGCCCTGTTTATACCGTAACACACTGTTATGAATAATAATAATCATCATCATGCTTTTCAAGGATAGGCCTAGAGTGGCCTTCCAGCCTTAGAGGTTATCATTGAATCTCTTTAGAGGACGTCTTTTATTTTCCTTTTCCTCATGGTTTGTAATTTAAGGCTTGTTTTGATAATCTTTCTGTTTTCATTTTTTCAATGTTCCATCCATTTATATTTATAAATTTTTTCCATTACTGATTCCTGGTTTAATTCTTTCATAATTTCTTTTGTGATCAAATAGAGTATACTTTACACTTTTCCTCATAAACTTCATTTCAGCTGTTATTATTTATCTTTATCTTTCTATTATTAATTATTAATCTCTCTATTATTAATCTTAGTCTTTTTGTTTTATTGTCCAGATTTTGATTTGATACAATAGGAAAGGTAGGGTTAATGTATTGTATACTTTTAGTCTGGTTTGTTTTTGAACTAGGTTATGTTTAAATATAGAGTTAATTACACCTGTCATTTTTAAATATTTTGCAATTTTTAGGTTTATATCTTTTTCATATGTAATCATACATCCTGGGTAGTTACATGAATTCTCATAAAAGGTCACCTGTTCTAAAATCTTGTCCTTTAAAGGGCATGGTTTTTGATTTTCTGTTGATATTATCATTCCATAATCTTTAAAATATCTTTCTGTAAGTTATCTTCAGAATTTGTAACTATTATTTGATCATCAGCAAAAAGGAGAATGTTTAAGTTCACAGTAGGAGAAAGTTGGAAATTTTGATGGAATCTTGATAGAAATTTTTATTCCATTTTATTATTATTTCATTTAGATAAATATTAAAAAGAGTTGCTGAAAGGGAACATCCCTGTTGGATTCATTGGTTTATCTCTGTCGGATATGATAGTTCATAATTTAATTTTATCTGTATTTGATTATTTTCATATATACTTATGATAAATTTTAGAATATTACTTGGTATTTGTCTTTCTTTTAACCTCCCTACCGGCCGATGTGGATGAAATAGTGACATCAAACTGCACTTCTTATCCATGTTATTCAATGGGCGTTAGTGCTTCATATCCAAATTTAGCTGAACGTCTATAGACGTCGTGGGCGGTTGGGGGGTTAATATGTTAAATAAAATATTTCTTTTAACTTTATCAAATGCTTTTTCAAAGTCAACAAATGCGATATGTATTTCTAAATTGTATTCTCTTCTTTTCTCTATTATTAATTTTAGGGAAAAGGATGGGTCTGTACATGATTTGTACTTTTTTAAATCCATACATCCATTTCCAAATCCATTCTAGCAGCGGTGGTCAGCGGTAGATGGCATTGGTGCAGATGATGGAAGTAGTAGTAGTTGGTGGATTGAGTGGTGGAGAGTTGTAGAGGAGGTGCTCTCCCTCGATGAATCTTTGGACTCCCTGGAGGTGTCATAATAATAATTCTAACATGGTAGTTGTCTCCATAATTTTCAAAAATGTAATAATAATAATAATTTTGTACAGTCATTCCTCGACTTACATCAGTTCAAATTACGTCCATTCGAATGATGTTATTTATTCCCTTATGGGATCACGGACATTCGTCCGTGATCCCATGAGGGAATAAGTAACATCATGCCCAATCAAAAAACCTAGTGAAGAATCACGGGGAAGTTACAAGTTATAAAGCAACATGAAGCTGGTAGGCCAGTCAATATGACCTCGCACACAACTTTGGATTTTCATTCAACAGTGACGATCATTTTGAAAAATAAGAGTAAAATCGTAGAGGCTGTGAAAGGATCTGCTTCCATTAAATCGATGATAGTGAAGAAGCAACGACAAGGTCCTATCGGTGATATGGAAAAGCTACTCGCATGATGGATAGAGGACCTGAACCCAAAGCACATATCCCTTAGCACCATGATCATAACTGTTATGGCACCAAGTCTCTTCAACATGTTGAAGGAGAAAGCAGGGCCCAATTACAACTATAAATTCCACACTTCTTCAGGTTGATTAATGAGAAGCCTGCCAAGGAGTTGTGGAGAAACTGGATAAAATTATTTGCCACTGCAAATATTTAATATGAATGAGATCTCCTTGTTTTGGAAAAAAAATGTCTGAGCAGACAAAAGCTAAAATCTATGCCTTTTCAAAGCTTTAAAATACATTATTACGATTCTGTTAGGGGATAGTGTGGCTGTATATAAACTGAAACCATTTGTGATATGGCACAGTGAGGATTCACGAGCCTTCAGAAACATTAGAAAGCATACTCTTCCAGTTCATTATCGGAACAATAAGAAGTTGTGCATGGCTCAAAAATTGTTTGAGGATGCCTTAATCTTTCACTCACTGTCATGTGAGTGAAATGGAAAGCTATTGTGTGAAAGAAAATGTAGAATTTAAAGTTTTATTAATTCTAGATAATGCTCCAGGTCATCCACCTTACACCAGTGATCTTTACCCCCAAGATCAAGGTCATGTTTTGGCCTCCAAACACTACTTCATTGATCCAACCAATGGATCAGAGAGTTCTTTCAGTGTTTAAGGCTTATTATCTATGGAGAACTTTTTCACAAGACATTTCTGCTAGAGAAAGAAATGATCAGACTCTCATGCAATTCTGAAAAGCATTCAATATTTATCATGCTATTAAAAATATTGCTGTGACTTGGGATGAAGTGACCTCTCAATATATGAGTGGCATATGGAAAAAGACATTAAAAAAGGTTTGTGCACGATTTTGGAAGTTTTGAAAAAAAAATTAAAGCTTTGTAAATTGAGTGAAGAAATAGTGGGCCTAGCAAACAATCTGAATCTTGAAATGAATGATGACGATATAGTTCAACTGATAGAAAGTACCCCCGAAGAGTTGACCAATGAAGAACTGGTTGAACTGAAAGAACAATGTGATGAAGAAGAGGAAGAACAAATAAAGGAAGTGGGAGAAGGGAAACAAGAAGAGATAGTTAAACAATTCATGGTGAAGGATCTTCCACCATGAATGATGAGTAGGTAAATGATGCGTTTGTTTGCTATAAACAAATTTATCATGAAAAGAAGAAGAGGAATAAGCAAAGCACATTGGACATTTTCATCAAGAAAACCAAGGTTACACCAGAAGAGCCCACAGCTTGGTCCTTCACATAAGGAAGGTAATGTAGATGTGATTGTAAATGAAGATTTTGGGTGATTATTCTCCTGTTGTATAGTGGCAGTATCAGTACAGTTTTATAAAGTTTAAAAATTAAAATTACAGTATACTTATTACGGTTAAGTCCCTAACCCCTATAAATCTGTTGATTTAACGTATCAATGTACTGCCGGATGCACTGGAATCTCGACGTAAATCACGGGATGACTGTACTTCTAAAATAAAGCTTTCAAAATATTTTTGAAAACCTTTATCTACCAGGAATTTAGAATACTTATATCTCTATAATTTTTAGGGTCATCTCTACTACCATTTTTAAAGATAGAAATAACTATTGCTTTTCCATTCGATTGGTGGGTTACTTGTTGAATAAATTTTATTATTATTATTATTATTCAGGCCTCCATGAAGTCAAAAGACTCATCGTGGGAGGTCCTTCCTAAGAACATACAGTCTGTCAAGACTCATCGAGGGTAGGTTCCCCCTAAGAAACACAAAGTCTATCATAACACTCCTTAAACTCATTGACCGTTCTCACCCTCACCACTCTATCAGGCAATGCATTCCACAGCTCAACCACCCTCCATGCAAAGAAACCACTCCTCACCCTCTTGCTCACAGTTTCTTTTCGTAACTTCCAGGGATGGCCTCTTGTCATCACTCCAGCTGTTCAACCAAGTGAAAGAACTCCCCAGTGTCAACCCTGTAACCACCTCTCAACAGTTTAAAAGTCTCAATCATATCACCTCTCCTCCTTCTATCTGCCAAACTCTGCAGTCCACATTCCCTCAGCCGATTCTCATAACTATCCTTGTACAGTCCTGAGACCATCTTTGTCATCCGTCTTTGTATCTTTTCCACAGTTAATTTATCCCCTTCAAATCTTGGGGACCAAATCTGAGAACAATAATCCAAGTGTGGTCTGATCAGAGACTTATACAATGGAATGATAACCCTCTTATCTCTGCAGGTCAGTGTCCTTCTCATAATTGCAGCAATCCTCTGTGTTACCTTCACCACCTTTGCAATATGTCCCCTAAACTTCAGGTTTCTATCAATCATCAACCCCAGATCTCGTCTCCCCAACTTCCTCCAGTATAACTCCTCCCATAGAGTATGCAGCATCCCATCGATGTTTCCCAAACTTCAAGACCTCACATTTTGCTGCATTAAACTGACACCCCCATTCATTTGCCCATCTATCTAGCTTATTCAAATCCTCTTGCAGGGCTACCACATCTGCACTATTACTAATAATCCTTCCCAGCTTCGCATCATCCGCAAACAACTGAATATCCCCTTGCAATGTCATTGATATAAAGGTTAAACAATATAGGTCCTAGTACTGAGCCCTGTGGGACCCCACTTGTAACCTTCTGTCTCCTTGAAACTGCTCCACCATGCATAACTCTCTGATACCTATCAGACAGCCAATCCTGAATCCAGTTGACCAATCTGACATCCAGACCCATGTGTTGCAACTTAAATATCAGCTTATCATGTGGCACCCTGTCAAATGCCTTTGTTAAGTCTAAGAAAATTGCAGTATATGCCGTTCCCTCATCTAATGTTCTTGTAACTTTATTATAAAAGGCTAGCATATTGCTAAAACAAGAGCACCCTTTCTCAAATGCATGTTCACTCTCACAGATAACATTACCCTCATCTGCCCAGTGCTGTATACGGTCCCTCACTACTTTCTCCAAGATCTTAACAATTACTGATGACACACAAACTGGTCTATAATTAGACACTTCCAGTCTGTTACCAACCTTATGCAATGGCACTATCTTACCTTCCTTCCATTCCCTGGTCACCTTTGCCGAAGACAGACTTTCATGGAAAAGCCATGTTAAAGGCACTGTCAGTTCCCTAGCACATTCTCTCAAAACTCATGGTGAAATACCATCCAGTCCCAAAGCTTTATTGACATCCAGAGTTCTCAGTATATGAAACACACTCTCCTCCTGTACCTCTAAACCTTGAACCTGCCCTATCCCTCTAGCATTAAAACCGACTCCTCCAGGATGAAATACTCCAATAAAGTGGTCATTGAACAATTCCACTATGTCCTCTGCATCAGTCACTCTATTCCCATTTTTAACCCACAATTTCATTCTTCCACAGTCATTTCTCCTCCTACTGGCCACATAGCTAAAAAATTCCCTAGGATTTTCTTTGGATCTTAGGGCCAATCTCCTCTCATATTCCAGTTTTGCTTTCCTTACCACACTAGTCACTCTTCTGGCCTGTGTCTTATATTCTTCACCTGTCTCCTTATATCTCTTCCATAGCCTCTTTTTCACATGCAATTCCTGTTTAATATTGTTTGTCAGCCACTTTACTCCAAATTGTGTCCTCTTCTTCACTCGTGGTATACAACTTACCATTGCTGCTAACAAATATTCTTTCACAATTTCCAACGCACTAACGATATCCCGGCCTTCCAATTCCTCCCTCCATGAAACTTCCCGAAGTTGATGTCTAAGACTATTATAATCACCTGCATTATAATTCCACATAAGTTCCCGTCTCTTTGATACTCCTGCATGTCTATTCATTTTCCAAGTCAAAACCATATGGTCACTCTCTCCAACTGGTGGGAGAGATGTCATCTCAGTTATTATCAACTCTTCTGAAGCTATAACCAAATCTAAAACTCTTGAACCTCTTGTTCCCTCTGTTACATGTTGCCTAAGACATTTGTCCCTCAAGAATTCTAGAAATTCCATTCCACTATTGCTACATGCATGTTCCTCTCTCCAATTTATACTACTGTAGTTAAAATCTCCCATAACAATCATTCTTCTTGCACTTGCAAAACTTAGCTGTCTAAACATCTCCTGGTCCCCATCCTCCATGCTCCTGGGGTCTGTAGCAACACCCCACTAAATATCCTGTCTTGCCTACCTCTACCTCACACCATATGCTCTCAAAATCATTTGTCTCACTTCCTTCCAAAGCCTCCACACTTAAAGGACATAGGTCATCACTTATCATAAGCAGTACCCCCATCACCATGCTTTCCCCTCCTATCCTGACGAAAAATGCTGTACCCAGCAACTTCTATTCCTGTTATTATATCCCCTACTGTCAACCACGTCTCAGTGATCTCAATAATTTTTGGCCAGGCTGATGCTATCTGCACCACCAATTCCTCTCCCTTATTCCGGATACTCCTGGCATTAGTATAAAGCATATAAATATCATTGTTTCTATAGCATTATCCATTCTAGACGCCACTGGGCTCAGAGTTACCTGACATCGTCTCCCTTCTCCCAAGTATCCATTCCCACAAGAGGCCACCCCTGCTATCATCCTCCCTGGGACACACTGACTCGTTCAGAACAACAATCTCTCCAGATGCCTACGTCTTTCTTCATTCAAATGTAAACGGTCTCTGGCATACAATTCCTCTCTTTCCTCAAACGCACTCCAAGCATCCACATATACCAGTCCTCTCTTGTCACACATTCTTGCTATTATGCCATTCAATATCACCACTCTTCTGCTCAGTTCATCATTATCATACCTAGGCAACACATACACTATTTTTCCTCTCTCTGTCTTCTTCTGTACAGTTTCAAGCAAAAACCTCATATCTCTCGCTGCCCAACTTACATCACCACTCAAGTCATTCGTTCCTACCATCACAATCATCTCATCCACCCTTTCACCTCTCTTAATTGCCATAGCCACCCTTTCTATTGTTCCTCCTGGCAAACACTCCTCACGCATCCTATCTTGAACACCACGGATCATTGAGTCGCCATACATTATACCTCTTACCATTCTCTCTCTCCTATTGTTTTTATTCTTTCCTCTTCTTTCATTCCCTCTCCTCTACTGCTATTCTCTCTTCTAGCATTCCCATACTTCTCTCTCCTACTGTTTCCATTCTTTCCTCTTCTAGCACTCCCATACATCTCTCTCATCCCCTCTCTCCTACTGTTTCCATTTTCTCCACTTCTAGCACTTCCATATCCCTTTCTCATTCTGTCTCTCCTACTGTTTCCATCCTCTCGTCTTCTAGCATTCCCATACATCTTTCTCATTCCATCTCTCCTACCGTTTCCATTCTCTCCTCTTCTAGCACTTCCATATCTCTCTCTCTCATTCCGTCTTTCCTACTGTTTCCATGCTCTCGTCTGCTAGCATTCCCATACTTCTCTCTCATTCCCTCTCTTCTGTTTCCATTCTCTCCTCTTCTAGCACCTCCATACCTCTCACTCATACTGCCTAAATTCTCTATCTCTCCTACTCTGATTCTCCTTGCATTTATCTCTTTCATTCTCCTAATCTTATCTTTCATACTTCTGCTCTAATTCACAAGACATTCCACCTCCTCTTTCAACTCATCTATCTCCCTCTGCAGGTCAGTCACTCTTAATCTAAATTGACTCTCCCAAACAAAACCATCTCCTAAACTTTCACAGTCACTCACACCTTCCACACTATCAACTATTATTTTCTCATCCATATATATCTTTTTTTCATTCTCTCCTATCACACCACTTGTCTTAATACATTCATTCCCCGTTCCTGGAGCAACAAAGTCGGATATCGATATTTCTAATGCACTTATTTCCTCCAACTGCCTGCATTTTGTGCATATACGCTCTCCACTTTGTTTCACAAGCCACATATCTAATTCCCGATACGCATACATGCCGCAAGTACTGCATGCCACAAAGTCCCTTATGATATTGCTAATGATTGAGTTCTTAAATTTAAAATTTAAGAACTTTAAAATAAATTTAAAATTTTATTCATTTGCTTAAAAATAATAAAGTCTCTTTGAACCTTATTCCTGCATATGTATATAATTATGAATCTAACTTATCTTCTCCAGGTAATTTTCCATTTCTTGTTTCTTTCAGGATGATTTCTAATTCCTCTTTAGCTATTTCCCTTACATTTTCATTAAATGTTTGGCAGTTATCTTTTTTAAAATATTTATCTGTCCATAATTCTGTACTGAAATTTAGAAATTCTCCTAATTTCAATTCGGTGTTTAATTTTACTCTTTCTTTAGTATCTGTACTTAAATGTTTCAAAATCTTACATCCATTGGGTTTTATTTTATATAAATCATGTTCTAAATTAAAAACAAATTTATAACATGATTCTATATGTCCTTTTCTGACTTCTCTTTTAGCTATGGCTCTTATTCTTTTATATTTTATTTCATCTTCTAATCTTTTACTGCTTAACCATTTGTGATATGCTTCTTTTTTCATTTTGATTATTTCTTTGATTGTACCATTATCCCATATCTTCAGTTTTTTTCTTTTCATTGAATTTTTTGGTCTTTCCTAAGCTTTCATCTGCTGCTGTATTTAGCATTGTTTTTATATTAAGCCACTCTATTTCTATTTCTTCATTTCATTTTATTTTATCTAAATATTGGTTAATTCATGCACGTAAACACAAGAAAGATATTTAATTAACCAAATATTTCGGTCTGGAAGTAGTAGATCATCTTCAGTGGCACTACAAGAACAGTTTTTTTTAAAAAAAATACAAGGTGGAATACTAACAATAGATCATTTAAAAATAGAACAAGCCGCGATATTCCGTGAATCAGAATATACAGTCATTCCGATTCAGGTTAGGACGATGGAGTAAAGCCTCTACACTTTCTTTGAATAAACGTTCAAATTTATAACGGGATCTAGGTAAGAGGCGAGTTTTTGACCAAACGATGTTGTGGTTAGTTTCAATCCCGTGCTGAGCCAATCCAGATTTTTCAGGTTTGTTGTGATGAATGGAGGATTGATGTTCTTGGATTCTTTTTTCAAGAGAATGTCCAGTTTGTCCAAAATAGGAGAGATCACAGTTGTATATCTATATCAAAAATCTGGGAAAGTCTAATCAGGATAACTCATTAATTCACATTAATTTTATGTTATTTAATATTATTAATTAAAATCTTTATTTCAATCATGTCTCTGCTTAAAAATATTCCCTTTAATACTTAGTGATATAACATCACGTGGCTTGTTCTATTTTTAAATGATCTATTGTTAGTATTCCACCTTGTATTTTTTTTTTTTTTAAACTGTTCTTGTAGTGCCACTGAAGATGGTCTGCTATTTCCAGACTGAAATATTTGGTTAATTAAATATCTTTCTTGTCTTTACGTGCATATATTATTCAGTCTTTATGTCACAAGTATCCTTAAAACATCATTGGTTAATTCTTTGTTCATATTAAATGACATATATTCGTATGTCATCTATTTTTATTTTAACAAGGAAGTGGTCACTACTTATTTCATATCCTCTGTGAACTCTAACATCTAAAGAGAACTTCTGATGTCTTTTCATTTAAGATAAAGTAATCCAATATTGATTTCCATCCTCTTGCTGCCCAAGTATATTTACGTATGTCTTTATGTTTCTAGAATAAGTTTTAAAAGAGGTATACCGTGAGTAGACATATAGATACAAAATTAATAACGGAAATTAAAATACTTCGGATTTCAAAAATAAAATTTCAGATCTTCATTTGGACGTTTCTGATATCATGATCAGTTTAGATGTTGTTTCTTTATTTACAAATGTGCCTCTTTCTGAAAGCATTGAATTACTGCAACAGGAATTTCCTTCAGACATTGTAAAATTATTTGATTTTGTAATACATTCTGGTTATTTTCCCTTTAATCTCTCTCTGTGTTCACTGGGCATCTACAGATGCCGTATGGTCACTCCAATGCTCGATGATGTTCCACACTAGGCCTCGCCATGTAGTCCTGTTGTTTGCCCTTCTGGCAGCCTCAACTCTCTGAAGATCAGTCACTCCACACATGCCATCCATCCATCCATCTCATTGATGGTCTACCCCTGCCTCTTTTTCCAGGAACTTTACCTTCTATTACTGTTATGAGAAGTCCTCCTTCCATCCTTTCTATGTGTCCAAAATATTTTAACTTTCTTCTGTCAATATCCTTAAGGAGCCTTAAAGTTCTACTAATCTTTTCTAACACCCAATCATTTTTACTCCTTTCAGTGTATAATATCCTCAAACAGCCTTCTGTAACACCACATCTCAAAAGCAGATATCAGTTTCTTATCTGACTTCTTTAGGTTCCATGTCTCGCATCCATAAGTCGCTGTTGGAAAAACAACTGCATCCAAAATCCTCAACTTTGTTCCCATAGAGATAGACCCATCCTTCCAGATTTTAGACAGGTCTCTGACTGTTGTTTTAGCCATTCCTAACCTTCTTCTGACATCTTCTGAACAGCAATTCTTCACATTAATAATGGATTCCAGGTACTCAAACTTGCCGACTTCCTCAATTCTTTCTCCATTAAGATACATTTGTTTCTCAAGAGCTTCTCTGTTTGTTTTTCCTTTGAGAACCATGATCTTTGTCTTGCTAGAATTGAGTTGAAGTCCTCTGTTATTACTGATCTTGTTAACTTTGTCAAGAATTAGTCCTAGTTCTTCCATGTCATTACAAAGGAGTAGTGTATCATCAGCGTACCTCAGATTACTGATCAATCTACCTCCTATCGTAATTCCTGTCCTGAGCTCATCCAATGCTTCATGCATGATGTCCTCTGCATATATACTAAACAAGTGAGGAGAAAGTAAACATCCTTGTCTAACTCCTTTTCCAACTTGAAGCCAGTCAGTCAATCCAACACCTGTTCTTACTGTGGCTTCTTGCTCCTTACACAAGTTAGCTATCAACCTGATAGTGTGTTGAGGAAAACCCATTCTTTTCATTACTTCCCACAGTTTCACATGCTCAACACAGTCAAAATCTCTGATCTCTGGTGCCCCTACCTTTCCTAAAACCTGCTTGTTCCTCGGGCATCTCTGCCTCAACTTTGGCCTCAATCCTATTTAGCATGATCTTTAATAAAATTTTGCTTGCATGAGATATCAAACTAATAGTTCTATAATTCTTGCATGTCTTCATATCACCTTTCTTGTGTAGTGGTATGAAAACTGACTTCTTCCAGTCTCTAGGCCATGATCCTGTCTCCCATATCTTTGTAATCAATCTATGAAACACTCTTATCCCTCCATCTCCTGTGGCCTTAATTAACTCTGTTGGGATTTCATCTACACCTGGGGCCTTATTGCTGTTGAGCTGCTTAACTACTCTTTCAACTTCATGCCTAAGTGGAGGAGGTTCCAAATCAAAATTTTCTTGGTGGAAGGACTCCACATTTTCTTTATCCACTTTGCTGTACAGTTTCTCACAGTATTCTTTCCAACTGTTTTTGATTTCCAACTCTTCTGTTAGTAATGATCCATTTCTGTCTTTGATGACATTCAATTTAGGCTTGAACTTGTGCTTTAAGTCATGAACTAAATAAAACATCCTTTTATAATTATGCCTTCTCACCTGGAACTCTATTTCTTCACATTTATTAGTATAGAACTTTTCCTTATCCTGCTTGATGGCTCTTCTGATTTCTCTATGTAATCTCTTGTATTCTTCGGTCCCTGTGTCTCTTTGTTTTTCCTACCGCCTTCTTTTGATTAGTTCCCATGTTGAATCTGATATCCATGGGTCTCTTGGTTTTCTTATTGGGCCGAGATACGTCTTCGCTGTATCCTGTATTATCATCTTGACTCCTTCCCAAAGCATTTCTGGTGAGATTTCCTCATTGGTCTCCAAAAAATCATCCAGCCGAGTTGATGTTTCTTCTGTGAATCCACTAAGAATTACTCTAACATCCAATCTAGTGGAATGTGCCTGACCTGGAAGTTTTCGGAGTCTTAGTCTTACTTTGGCTCTTACCAGCTGATGGTCTGTACCACAATCTGCTCCAGGACAAGTATGCACATCAGAGATGCTTGTCTTCCACTGCTGGAGAGACAGGATGTAATCAATCTGGTGCCTTGACCTATCAATGTTGGATGTCCAAGTATAGGTCCGTCGTGGATGTTTCTGGAAGCAGGTATTGGTAATAACTAATCTGTTAGCACGGGCAAATTCCAACAATCTTTCACCATGGGTGTTACGTTCACCCAGACCAAACATGCCACACTCCAGACTGACTCTCATACTCTTTCCCACTTTTGCATTTAAGTCTCCTAAGATGTACAGTATGTCTCTCCTTGGTAGGCAGTCCAAACCAGTTTGTAAGTTTTCATAGAATTCTTCACTCTCTTCTTCAGGACTATCCGTGTGGGGTGCATAAACTACCACAATTGATACGTTGGTAGGCTGAGCCTTAAGTCTAATGTAGAGTATCCTATCATTAATGGGGTTATAACCAAGAAGGCTTCTTGCCTGAGTTGTCTTCAGTATCACAGCTATCCCATGATGTTTTGAGTCACCACCTGAGTAAATAACTAGCTTACCATCCTGTCTTTTGAAGTGACCTTCTCCATTCCATCTGGTCTGTGTAATTCCCAAGATGTTAATTTTATACCCCTATCCATCTCTTTACAGACAATCTCAAGAGTACCCATCTGTAAACCCTGGACATTCCATGTATCTATGTAAAATTCCTTTCTAAGATTAATCTTATACATTCTGTGTTGCTCATTCATGGTATCACTGACTTTTGATGGAGACTGTAATATACTTCTCGAACAGGACCCTCTGCCTAAGCCCTGAACGCGGCTCTGATTATTCTGCACGACAGCCGATGCAGCATGAGATGCGTTATTAGGTACAATCATATAGCATTTTGGAGTGAAGTCACTGCAAGAAGAAAGTGGTAGGGTTGCAGAGGCCCTTTCCATATAAGATGAAATAGCAAAAATCAAATAACACACAAATATTAAAATCGAGGAAAAACGAATGCACAAACTTTTGTCTGATAAAGCGTGAGTTTCGTTGGGTAGTCAAGGTTCTGGGTTACCTATACTTAATTCTGCGTTACATTACTCTGGAACCGGTAAACTGTCTTCTTTAGGTGATTCACTTAGTTCTGGTTGATCCTGCTTATGTCTTGAACTGACTGTCGTACTCCCTTAACTGGCCCACTTTTAAGCTCGTTCTTGTTTGGCTGGAAGAAACTAAGTGAACATCATTTTAATAACTTGCATGTTTTACTGAGTTGTCTTTAGTGTGCTATGCACTTTCACAGTCGTTCCATATAGATGTCCGTTTCGCTAAAACATTAGCAGGCAGAATTTAAAGTTCATTACCACGTATGTACACAGCACCATATTTGTCGCTCCCTAAAATTTTCTTCTCAAACTGTTAAGAATCTACGAACGAACCCGTAAAACATTCTGAGGATTACAACGATTGCCTCTTGCACTTTCTTCTCATAATAGAAAGTAAAACATTTTTTTCTCACTTTCCATATATGGAATTTCAATTCATTAATGAGGAGGATTTTAAATTTATCAGACCTCTTTACCGGCTTTAGGAATTGCAAATACAATATTTGTTCCATTAAATGCGCAGATTTCGTTCCTTTACTCGGCTTCTCCCATACACCCTCTGTCCAAAAAGAAACCAAACTTTCCCTTTAAAAATAAGTTATATCAACAAATTGAAGGAACAGCAATGGGCAATCCTCTTTCTCCTGCTATCTCCAATTTCTTTATGGAACATTTTGAACAACGTATCTTTGACAACATTTCTTCTAAACCTACTCATTGGTTCAGATATGTCGATGACATTTTTGCTGTATGGAATGGCTCTTCTGATGAACTTCAGAAGTTTCTCACTAAGTTAAATGCACTTCATCCTAGGATCCAGTTTACCCTAGAAGTACAATCAAATAAGCAGTTAGCCTTTTTAGATCTTTTAATTCTTCGTCAACCAGATGGTAACCTACATTTCTCAATCTATAGAAAGAAGACTCATACAGGCCATTATATCCATGCTGAATCTCATCATCATCCCAGTCAAAGGGCAGGAACTATTAAAACACTGGTTCATCGGGCTCACTCCTTTTGTTCTTCAGACTTTTACTTTTACAGAAAGAACTGCAATATATAATTTCTTCCTTTCTATCTAATGGTTATAAGAATTGCTTCATTAAAAGAGCTTTGATTAGTTTTAATGTCTTCCTCTTCAAATACAGAAGAAATAATGCGAATTCCTATCCCATATGTACAAGGCATTAGGAACATATAGCAAGTTTTAAAACCACTGAATATTTTTGTTGCTTTTCGACTGTTTAGAAAAATCTCCACCTTTCTTACTTCTCCTAAGGACAAGCTTCCACATCTTAATTATCCAGGTATCTACCAGATTCCATGCTCTAGTGGATTATCTTATTTCGGACAAAGAGGAAGATCTGCCTCTATTCAGCTAGAAGAACACCAATCTTATATTGAATACTTTAAACCTGAAAAGTCTGGACTTGGAGAACATGCCATCTTCACTAGACATAGAGTTCATTGGAGAAAGACAAGAGTCCTTCACAAAAGTCGGTTCCTCATGAAACGCCTTTATAAAGAAACATGTGAAACTTTACTTCATTCTCCTAACTTAAACAGATCCGACGGTTTACATCTATCCCCATTATGAGAGATAGTACTTTATAAATGCTATTTCTAACTTTTTATTGTATACATTCCTAACTTTTTATTGTATACATTTTTTTTTTTTTTGTTAGGAAATTTATTAACCTTTTTTTTAGTTATCTTATGCCATCTACTTAGGTGGCGCTTTTTTTTTTTGGAATTGTCAGTTATTGTTTAATTTGAGCTTAAAATGTACTGACGATGCCTGTGAGACACAGGCAAAAATTATACTATTAAATAATCTTTGTACGTGAGTTTTTGGTTATTAATTTTGCATCTATGTTTCTAGAAAGAATTCATTATTTTAAAGTTATTATAAACTACAAAGTCAATCAATTTTTTACCATTGTGTTTAGAGTATATTTTCCATATATTATCATTATTAAATTTCATATTTCCAATTTTTGCATTTAAGTCTTCTGCTAATATTACATAATCATTTTTATTTATTTTATTATGTATATATATATATATACGGAGGCTGTTCAATAAGTTATAAGACTATATTTATACAGAAAACAGATTACCTTTAATCGTCATCATTTACATGGTCTTTTTCGAAGTAACTACCGTGAGACGCGATGCATTTGTCCCAACGTTGCGTCCACTTTTTAAACACATGTGAAAGTCCGTTTTTTGAGAGTTCTTTCAAAACCGCTTCCGCAGCTTTTACACATGCTTTGTTGCTTTTGAAACGGCGGCCTCTTAGTGGTTTCTTGAGCTGAGGAAACAGCCAGAAATCACACGGTGCAAGATCAGGACTGTATGGAGGGTGTGGTAGGATATCTATGTTGTTCTTCTGCAAAACGTCCACTACACCACCAGCAACATGTGACCTTGCATTATCGTGGTGCAATAAGAAGCCATTCTTCAGCAATGGATGCTTCCTTTTGACGTGCTGTACCATTGTCCGTAAAACATCCACATAGTATGAGCCATTTACAGTATTCCCGGGTTCTACAGCGTGTTGGTAAACAATGGCTTCATAGTCAAAAAACATTATGGTCATAACTTTACCAGCCAATTTTACAGTTTTTGCTTTCTTGGGGGTAGGCAAAGAGGGATGCTTCCATTCACTGCTTTGTTGTTTTATTGTAAGGTAGTGATACAACCAAGCTTCATCTGCTGTAATGATGCGTTTTAAGAAGTTGTTGCCTTCTTGTTCAGGTCTTTCTTTCCATTCTGTGCACACATCCACTCGATGCTGCATTTGCTCCAGTGTCAAGAGTTTGGGAATCCATCGGGCGCAAACACGTTTCAGTCCCAAATGTTCAGCCATGATTGAGTGAACACTTCCCACAGAAATATTCAAGACAACATGCAGCTGGCGTACTGTAATTCTGCAATCCTTATTGATGATAATTGCTGCTGTGTTGATCATTGTCTCTGTGATGGACGTTGAAGGTCTTCCCTCACGTTCAAGATCTTCCACATTTGGCCTTCCTTCCTTAAAAGTTTTATGCCAGCGAAAGACACTTGCCCTCAACATTGCTTCATCGTGGAAAGCTTCGCATATCATGTTAAAAGTGTCCGATGACGATTTTTGCAAACACACACAAAATTTAATCGCATAACGCTGTTCCAAGGACGCTTCCATTTCGACGACTGGTCGCGGCTTGTAGGCATGCCGAAACAAGCTTGCGTTTAGTCACGTGACACTCGGGCACATCAGCCCGTATACGGCATCTATCAACCTCTTTTGTTAATACAGACAGCAACATTTCTTTATTCCACAGAAATTAATATTGTGATGAGTGGTTTCGCGACAGTAAAATTAGTCTTATTACTTATTGAACAGCCCTCATATATATATATATATATATATATATTGCAGTTGAGTATAAAATTCAATATTATCATCTCTTCCTTCTTCTGGGGCATATAAATCAGTTATTGTTAAATAACCTCTATCTATTTTTATTCTAGCTTTTATTATTCATTTATTCCATCATTTATAATATTTTAACTGTTTTGAAAGGGAGTTATGAATCCAAATCATAACACCTGCTTGTGCTTTTTTTTGGTCCCTATCAACTCCACTATATACATTAAAATTTTACATTACATTAATATTTTACATTAAAATTTTCAGTTCTCATGGTTCCTTTTAATTTCTTTTTTTGTTTCAGTGATTACTGCTATTTGAAAATTTCTTTCATTTTTCAATATTTGATCTAATTCTATTTCTCTTAAGTTCATGTTTACTATATGTATTATATTTTGTTGTTTCCATTTTCATTCCAGGGTCATTTTCCATAGATTCATTTCGATTATCTTTCTCTATTAGCTTCGAAGTAGATTATTATGAGCCTCCATAGCTCAGTCTTTATAGACAAAGTCTTTTGGTCAGAAAGACCTGGGTCCAATTCCTGTCAGTGACATGAGGAACCTTTATCTAGTCTCTTTTGATGAAAGGTGAGCAAGCTGGTCACATACAGAGTTGAGGGAGGGTTCAACTGGAAGCTCTGTTTTTTTTCATCCCCAAGAACAGACAAACTGGCCCCATGAACACACGCATCTACAGACATAGGACCAACCACCTTATCCTGGAGATGGTTACGGTTGCAAGAATAAGAAACCTTGCTACCATAAAAGGCAGAAGAGGAGGATTAAGAAAGAAAGAAAGTAGATTATTTTTCTCCATGTCAGGTTACTAGCCTGGTGATGGACAGTCCAGTGGTTGGGCTGACACCTTAAGACTTTTGAACTAGCCTTCTTCCTAATTGAGACCCATAGGAGGAATAGGGTATAATGAAGGGGAAAGAGTAGATTTTAGAGGGGACATTATAAATAATCATGAATAGCTAAACCCACTATTATGTAATAGTAATGAGTAGCCCATGTCCTGAAGAGAAATCCAGCAGCTAATTATCATTATTAATAGATTTCTCTTTTCTTCAAATTTTCTCCCAGACATTTCTATGACTGGTATTAAATTCCCATTCTGCTATTTAGATCGCCAACATTTTTTTTTTTTTTTTTTTTTTTTAATATTAGCTGCTCACTAATGACAAATACTTTCTTTATTTCTTCATCTCTAAGATTTGATAATACTGGAGTTTTGACAGATAAATCAATTCAGAGGAAAGTTGTCAATAGGATGTCACTAATGATATAACTTTTTCAGGTAGTACTATCATATTCTACCCCCCCCCCCCAGGGGGAGTACATATCAGAAATTTAATGATGATAATGATTCCTTTTAGTGCAAGCCATATGTAGAACCACGGTCGCAAATAAGTCTCAATGTCAAATTCAACATATTGAAATTTGTCTACATCACATCAGTCTATAATAAATTTAGTTTAATCCTTTATCCAAGTGTAAGCAAACGAAGTTTGTGCCTCTAGTATCTTCAGGACTGAGGCAACTTGGGGTAAAGGAGGACCAAGCTCTCATCACTACTTGTCTTAGTATCTCTCATAATGCAAAGTACATCTCCTTGTAGACATGTATAATGTTATGCATTAAGGGAAAGGTCACTATCCAGACTGGTTTCAACCTTTATTGAGGTCTTGTCAGTGGGAGCCAGACCCAGAAGTGGTGATACTAAGGTGGAAGCAATGGAGAAGTCATATTTACCTAGACGAGTTGCCAAAAGGTGTCTCACCTTCTTATTAAATTACTCTGCATTTAGAGAAAGATGTTGGAAGTTTTTACCCACTTGGTTAGACTATAATAAATTTAGCTTAATCCTTTATCCAAGTGTAAACAAACAAAGTTTGCTTACACTTTAGTATTACCACTTCTAGGTCTGGCTCCCACTGACGAGACCTCAATAAAGGTTGAAACCGGTCTGGGTAGTGGCCTTTCCCTTAATGCATAGCATTATACATGTCTGCAAGATGTGCTTTGCATTATGGGAGATACTAAGACAAGTAGTGATGAGAGCTTGGTCCATCTTTACCACGAGTTGCCTCAGTCCTGAAGATACTTCAGGAGCAAACTTTGTTTGCTTACACTTGAATAAGGGATTAAACTAAATTTATTATAGTCTAACCAAGGTGGAAAAAACTTCCACATCAGTCTACTTAAACTTGCCTACCATTCAGGAAGTTTATATTTGTGTTAATCACTAATGCCCAAATATTATGCCATAATTTAGCAGAATCTCACCTGTTTTTGTCATCTGTCTTATTGACATCAAATACATCAGCAAGCTACTTGTCTAATTTTTCTGCCAGATCTACTCCCTTTCCTCTGATGCATCAATTTTTTCAGGCAGTTCATTTTTCAATGTTTATCCTTTGTCTGAAGGATGAGTACTAACATCTTGATGGCAAGAGAAATGTGTCTCTTATATAAAGAGGAAGTTATGGAGTAGCATCAACCTTCAGACACAACATTCTTTTAAATCTGAGTTGAATCCGCCAATGTTAAGTGTGGCAATATTGATCATTAAGTTTTTTTACTGGCAATTGCTTGTATAGTTTTTCTGTAGAATATTCATCTCCTCATTATTTAGCTTTTCATTAAATTTTTTTGAAGGCAATCTGGAAATCTAGCACAGCAGTATTGAGAAGATATGTGATCTCCTTCTGTTCCCATTTGAAACTGACTGCCTAGACTTCTGAGTCTTTACCTTCTGTTAAACAGAACTATAGATCTCCTATGTCAGTGGTAATACAAGAACAGTTTAAAAAATACAAGCTAGAATACTAACAATAGATCGTTAAAATTATAACACGCCACGTGATGTTAAATCACTAAGTATGAAACGGAATATTTTGAAGTACAAACATGATTGAATTTGCTATTAAAAAAAAAAAAAATAATAAAAAAATAAAAAATAAATAAAATAATAATAATAATTAATGAGTAATCTTGATTAGAATTTCCCAGATTTTTGATATAGATATACAGTCGTTACGATTCAGGTTGGGGCGATGGAGCAAGGCCTCCAAACTTTCCTTGAACAAACATTCGAACCTATAACGGGATCTATGTAAGAGGCGAGTCTTGGACCAAAGGATGCTGTGGTTAGTTTCAATCCCGTGTTGAGCCAATCCAGACTTTTCAGGTTTGTTGTGAAGAATGGATGATTGATGTTCTTGGATTCTTTTTTCAAGAGAACGTCCAATTTGTCCAAAATAAAAGAGATCACAGTTGCATGGAATTTGCTAAACTCCAGGAAGAGATAAAGTTGAGCGTTTGTCTTTAGGAGAAGGAAAATGAGAAGACAATTTGTTAATAGGTGAATAAGTAGTTGTTAAATCATATTTCTTTAAAATTCTTGCGATAGGTTCTGAAATACCGGATATATAAGGAATAGGCACTCGACGTGTTGAAACTTTGTTGTTTTGTAGAGGATTATAAGAATTGAGAAGACGATGAGTACTTTTTTCAGAAAAGCCATTGAGTTTCATGTGTTGTTGAATAGTAGAAAGTTCTTTCTGTAGATAATCAAAAGTAGAACAATTAGTTTTGGCTCTTCTGATGAGGCATTTTAAAATTCCTGTTTTTTGACAATGGATGATGGGCTGATTCTTTAAGAATATAACGACCTGTGAATGTTGGTTTCCTGTATATTGTAGTTGTAAGAATATTTGAAGGTGATCGGATGAGGAGAACGTCTAAAAAAGATAACTGGTTGTTTTCTTCTAATTCCATAGTAAACTTTATGCGATGATTCAAGGAATTAATACTGTTTAAAAAGGAAGGTAAAGCGTTTTTGCTGAGGCCAAATAGTAAATATGTCATCTATATATCTTACCCAAAAAGATGGTTGAGGGAAAATAGATGCGAAGAGGACTTTTTCTAAATGTTCTAAATAAAAGTTGGCTAAAGCCGGAGAAAGAGGACTTCCCATGGCTGTTCCTTCTACTTGGCTATAAAATTTGTTTTGATATACGAAATATCCAGAATGTATTACGAAATTGAATAGTTTTATAATATCTTGAGGAAAGATGTCAGCAAGTAATTTTAAAGTTTCCTTGAGAGGTACATTGGTATATAAAGATTCTATATCAAAACTAACCATAAGATCTGTAGGTCGCAATGAGACATTTTTTAATTTTTCTAAGAAATCTGAGGAGCTTTTTATAAAAGAATTAGAGTTGCCAATGTGAGATTTCAATAATTTAGCTAGATATTTGGCTATACGGTAAGTAGGAGAATCAATACAATCTACTATTGCACGAAGAGGATAGTCAATCTTATGGATTTTTGGTAGGCCATAAAATCTAGGAGGTCTTGCAAAATGAGTTTTAAGTCTTTCAATTGTGTCTTTATCCAAACTGATGACTTCATCAAGGAGAGAATTTAATTTCTTTAGTTTTCTGTTGGTTGGATTATAATCAATTTCTTGATACGTGGAGCGATCTCGAAGCAAAAGAGAAAGTTTTCTTCTGTAATTTGCTGAGTCCATAATTACTGTTGCTTTTCCCTTGTCAGCTTTAGTGATAATGAGGTGATTATTTTTTCTTAAGGACTGTAAAGATTTCATTTCAGAAGGAGATATGTTGGAAGGAGGAAGTTTAGCCTTAAGTAGAGACGAAGCAACTTCTAGGCGAAGAGCATTAGCTTTATCATTGGTTAGATGATTAAGATTCCTCTCAGTATTAACTAGGAAATCTAGATATGGTATTTTATTTGGAACAATAGAAAAATCATGTCCTTTTGACAGGATGAGGGTTTCGCTTTTAGTCAAAGGACGTCTGGATATATTTACAATCCAATTATCTGGAGTTATGAATGGCTTGGATTGTCTAGACGAAAGAGCTTCATATTTATGGTTAAGATGTTGACTTAGTTTATTATAAGCACGTTGAGAAGAACGTTTAGCCACATTTAGAACTATGTGAGAAAGATGTGAATCCATATTTGTGGATATATAGCTGAGCAAATCAGAAATCTGATGACTGTGAAAAGCAAGGTCATGTTTAGCATCTTTAAGTTGATTATGGATTAGAGATAAACTAGTGTTCCGGTAAATATTATGAGCTCCAGGAGATTTTATTGTTTCTTTAATCTTAGCGAAATTGGGAATAATCTTGTTGTCGTGGCACATTTTTAAGAAATTAATCTTTGCTCGTAACCTACCTTGTATAACTGAAAGTTTTCCTAATTTACCAGTTATTTTGGTAGCATTTTCCCCATGAAGGATAAGAATCTGTTGTTTCAAGGATACTTGCGACATAAGGCTGAATGATATAATCACGTAATCACAAGAAAGATATTTATTTAACCAAATATTTCGGTCTGGAAATATCTGCTATTTCCAGACCGAAATATTTGGTTAAATAAATATCTTTCTTGTGATTACGTGATTATATCATTCAGCCTTATGTCGCCTTGAAACAACAGATCTCCTATTTGATCTTTCAAGGTGGCTATTTTTTGGGAAATAGATTCCTCACTTCCCTGTTCCTTAATAATAAATTCAAAACCTTTTACTTTTTTTCAATAGAATAGCAGGCAGTTTTTGAGATTTTTGCAACATCTTTGTCGACTGCTGCATTTTTGATGTTTTTAGTGATAGATAGTTATCTTTTTGCTTAATTTTTTCATCTTCAATGGCTCCTCTTTTAGAAAAGCTGCCTACAACGCCCATGACTTCTTTTTCCTGCATCTATTTCAATTTCTTTTGACCCTTCTACTAGTCATGGTCTGTTCAGATGAACTGAAGGCATTATCTTTTCTTTGTCCTTTAGGTGAGATGACCCTTCTGTGTTTGAATCTGTCTTTGGTGGTTTCAAGTACAGGAATTTTCTTTTTCTTAATACTACTTAGTACTAATACTTACTTAATACTACCTATTGAAGTTATCAGAAATTCACACTTTTTTCCCAGCCATTTCTCTGGTTGTGTTCTCATCAGATGCAGAAACTGGTTCAACAGTGCCTCAGACTTATCTAGCATATGTCCTATATGAACAAATGTTAATTTTATATACATTTAATCTGCATTTTATGCAGAGCAGAGGGCTCCAATTGTTTATGGATAGGACACATATCAGGACAGCACTTAGCTTCTGGACAATCTGTGCCCAGATGGTCATAGGTGAAACAGTGCAAACACTGCCTTTGGACTCCTGGGTGCTTGACTACAATTCTAACCAATCCAATAAAAACTATACTGGGAACGTGTAGTTTCATTTTCATAATGAAACTACAAGTTCAATTGAAATGCTCTATCTTTACTGTGCAAATCTGGTTCCGATCATTATGAGAGTGATTGGCTGATCTTTTATTTTAAAGTCTACAAGTAGTTTATCCCTAGTGGTTATATCTCTTGAGATAACCTGATACTGACCAGGTCCATATATATTATCTCTTTTCATGAGATCCAGTGATTCAGAACTGAGGGTTTTAATTCTTAGAAGTAGGGAACTCATTTTTTAATTAATCTCTGCATTAATGTGAAAATGAAAACCAGACCGCTGATCTGATAAAGATCTTGTCATTCACTACCAGCAAGAGGTATGAGACCTTCCAAATCCTGTTCTAATAATATTTGCATCAAGAAAATCCCACACTGAATATATACCAGTGGCTCAGGAAAGATCCTGCACTAAAGAATAGTGCCAGCAAAAGGAGAAAAAATCCTGCAATTTTAAGTGCCTGTAAAGTAGAAGAAAAACAAAGATACAACACAATGGACTCTTCCACCCCAGAAAGTGAGCCAGTAGAAGTGAAAGTCAACATTCAATGACCAAGCAACCTCAGGGACAAGATGCATCATGGTTGGAGACAGCAGGCCATAAAACAGACAACAGCTGCCCTGTTTGTAATCTCACAACCACAGCAAAGAAAAAGTCAACACTTAACATGCCTGAGGGAGATGTTGCAAGAGAGTGAGGAGGGAACACCAATAGATCTAAACTGCCATAGTGACAAGAATCACCGAACAGAAAAATAATCGAATAAAAACTTCCATATCAGTGGGAGCCAGACCCAGAAAAGATATCAAGACATGACAAATTTTATACATACAAGTAGTAAAAAGGTGTATCACCTTACTCTTAAAATACTATGACAGAAGAAAGATTAAACTTGCCAAGAAATTATATTGTTTAATCCTTTATCCAAGTGTAAGCAAACAAATTTTGTACATTAAGTACCTTCACGACTAGGTTACTTGTATATAGAAGCTAATAAATTCACATCGATTGCCTTGGTATCCTATAATGTAAAACATGCATCCATTCAGCTGTGTATATTAATGCATTTTGGGAAGAGCCACTACCCAGACTAGTTTTGACTTTCAGGTCTCATCAGTAGAAGTCATAGCATCATACACATCTGAAAGGATGTGTGCTTTGCATTATGGGATACTAAGGCAACTTATGTGAAGTCATTAGCTTCTACATATAAGCAGCCCAGATAAAGGATTAAACAAAAATATAATTTATTAGTAAGGTTAGTTTAATTTATAACCAAGTGAAAAAAATTTTTACATTTTTTTTTTTTTTTTTATCAGTAGGGAGTAATCTCAGTTAACTTTGAGCCTATTGCTAGGCCAGAGAGGATTAGCTAGAATTTTAAGATTCCAAGAGCCTCTGTGGCTCTGTTGGTTACAATGAAACTCTTTGATTGGAAATCCCACCATGGGCATGGATGTTTGTGATTGTCTGTGGAAATACCAGTGGTGGTCGGCGGTAGATGGCGTTAGCGTAGTTGTGGTCAGTTGGAGATTGAATGGTTGAGACGGAGTTGTGGAGCAGGTGCCCTCCCTCGGTGAGTCCCTGGACTTCCTGGAGGTGTCAAATAATAATAAAGAATTTGATTCAAATCCCATCTACAATGTGAAGAACCTTTATTAAGATTTCAAGTGAAGGTAAGTTAGCTACTATCACATGGAGGCAGTAGGGTTATCTCTGCTGGTCACTTGGGTATTTCATTCTGCAAACCAGCCAGGAGAAAAACACACAATTTACAGACAAGAATAAATATTTGGACTTAATACTAACTACCTTATCCTAAAGGTATAGTTACAAAAACCAATCTAGGAGGATCATGGTGCTTATATGTGCCTGTAAGTACCATGGATTATTATTTACTTCAACGTTTATTTCAGAAATGGCAACATGCAGTAGCAACAGTAACATTTAGGGCTTAAAATCAGTAACACTTAAAACTAATTTTCATATGACAAATATAAGCACAACTTTTTATATGGAGAAAATAAAACAGGAATTTCATTAATAAAAATTATGATAATTTCCTTGTATTCCATAACAACTGATGCTAAATGCAGAAGAGAAATATAAGGTACTAGCTGGAATATCAAATTGCAAAGAAATAGTTTGGTTTTGAAAGTATCTGCTTCAATCAATAATGGTGTTGTTATTTCTTTTTTTTGAATTAGTCAAAAAGAAGCAAAAAAGTTTTGACACTGAAATGTGAAATACTACTCATAAAAGTTTCAAACCAATAGAAAAATTAGATAAAAAAAGTAGTTATAATTTAGCACCAATGAATCGGGAATGTAAATGAAATACTTTAAAATGAACATAAATTTTGAATATACATTATTACTGAAACAAACATTCTGTTCTGTTTTGTAGAATGTTTGTTTCGGTAATAATGTTTTAACATTTTTTAAGAAAAAATTTTTTATAAAGGCTTTTGTGTTTTTAATGCTAAAGGCAAAAGGCTGAGGTTCTTCTGAAATAAAGGACAAATTTGTGATATTAAAAAAAAAAAAAAAAAAAAATAAAAAAAAAAAAAAAAAAAAAACCAAAGCAACAGCTATATACTTGATATCCACAAAGAAAGATTATGTATTTCCATAAATGTTATTTAAACATGTTTTTCATAAATATTTAGCATAATTATTTGCAATGCGAGTGTCTCAAAACAGCATCAAATAATTTCAACTTTTACAGTGAAATTACAGCAACTAATTAAAATATGATGTTCCGCTACACTAATCTGGAGAATAAAAGATGGCAAACATTTCATTCATAATTAGATTTATTGCTAATATTGGTTTCAGGTCATATTTCAAAAGATATTTGTTGCTTTTATTTTATTTTCACACACGTGAAATTAATTTTTATATTGTTTGCAAACAAACAAAATAACAATATAAAGCAAAACATTAAAAACTGAAAGACAATTTATGATTTATGGGAAATTCCGAGTACGACAGCCAAATGATCCACTACAGTTAATCTGTTAATGGCATAAGGGATTCAGTACAGTAGTGATTCTATATTATTTTCGACCATCAATTGAATGCAAGAAATGAACAGAAACTGGGTTGTATATTGGCCAAAGAATTTTAATAATAGAAATAAAGTAAAAACACCAATAAGTTTTGCCAACTTGGCTGTTCGGCTTTGTCAGGGTATATAAAAATGATACAAAACAACTTAAATAGTTTGTATCATTTTTATACAACCTGATGAAGCCAAACAGCCAAGTTGGCGAAACTTGTTGGTGTTTTTACTTTATTTCTATTATTAAAATTCTTCGGCCAATATACAACCCAGTTTATGTGCAGTACAGTAATTAGATTAAAAAAAAAAAAGAAGAAAAGACAGAAACCAGGGTGCTTATGGGTCAAAGCTGTATAATTGTTAGGAGACCACTAAGTAGTCTTAAGGAATGCAGAGAACTGAATGAGGCTTATGACCTAATGTCCAATCCTTACCTTCTCGTGGTGCACTCTGTTAAGTATCTACCTGGATACTGAATGAATGAGGATAGGCTGGTAATTTAGGAATTAGCCAATCAAATTGTATTCTTATTGGCTTAAACCACATTGCAAAATAATGGTACAACATGACAGAATGCCACGTGGCTGGATCATCGCCCAGTTAAACAAAACCCTCGTTGTTTTTGTCAAGGAACCAAAATGAACAGCAAAAAGTCAGTTACTGGAACAAATCCAAGAACACATCCCAACTGAACATCAACAGAGTTCAAGATTGGTACTATCAACATAAGAAGCATCAATGGAAGAGAAATGGAACTAGCAGAAGAATTGGATAAGTACTAGATTGACATAATAGGTGTGGCTGAAACAAAGAAGACAAAAACAGGTGAGATTGCTCTAAGTGACAAATACAAACTGTTATATTCTGGCAATAACAATCAGGGAAAAGAAGGTGTAGCCATAGTATTCAACACTAAATATGAAGATAATCTTCTTGAATGGCAGGTAATATCAAGTATAGTGATGTGGGCAAATACCAGATAGGGAACTGGACAATGAGACTTATTTGTGCTTATGGTCCCACAGAATGTTCTATCAAGAAAGAAATGTAAAATCTTTTTGAGGCATTGGAGAAGGCAACTGGCTCAATAAAAAGGAAAAGTTGATCCTTGTTGGAGATGCAAATAGCAGAGTAGGAAATGATTACCAAACATATAGAAATGCTTTGGGAAAATTTGGAGAAAAGTACAAAGCTAATAATAATGGTAAATGCCTGCTGGATTTCTGTGCAGGACATGGATTAGTTATTACTTTAATCCTTTACCCAAGTGTAAAGCAAACTTTGTTTGCTTACACTCGGATGAAGTGTAAGCATAAGGATGTGCTTTGCATTATGGGATATTAAGGCAAGTGATGTGAAGTCATTAGCTTCTATATATACGAGCTGTCCCAGTCCTGAAAATACTTCAGACACAAACTTTGTTTGCTTATACTTGGATAAAGGATTAAACCAAGTATATAATTTCTTGGTATCCTTAATTTATATGATAATTATTTAGTTTTGAGTAGGATAAAATTGAATTTCATATTCAAAAGAAGTGCGTGTAAGAAAGTTTTAAAACAAATCAAGGTTGAATAGCTTCCAGAGGTGAACTGTAGACTGAAATACACAAACATCATTGAAGAGAAAATGAAAGAGTATGAAAACAAGAACCAAACCTTGGAGATTCAATGGCAAATCCTGAAGAAAACATTGATTGATTCAGCCAGAGAGGCAAGTAGTGAGGTTGTCTGTAAGGATAGAAAAATAAGAACTCCGTGGTAGACTCAGGAAGTTAAGGAGACAGTTAAGGAAAAGAAGAAAGTATATTGAAAACTCCTGCCAAGTCAGCTTGTGCTCTTAGATAATACAGAGAAAAATGTAAGAAAGCAAAGCACTGTGTAAAACTAGCTAAACAAAAGTCATGTTAAGACTTTGGTAAGAAATTTGTTTCTTACCAAATGTAAGGTTGTTTCAGGTTTTGGTAAAACACCTGAAATGTGGAAAGGCAACTGGAGGATAAAATTTGGCCAGAAATGTTCAAATATGGAGGTATAAAAGTTTTACAGTGGCTACACTGAAAAATTCAGAAGGCCTGTTCAGAGGGTCAAATTCCAGATGATTGGAGTAGAGCCTTCATAGTACCCATCTATAAAAAAGGGAATAAAACTGAATATGAGAATTACAGAGTACTGAGTGTTCCTGGTAAGATTTATGCAAGTATTCTTGAGAGATGGCTAAGAAAAATTGTGGAGAAGCTGAGGGAAGAACAAAGTGGGTTCATGCCAAACAGAGGTTGTCAGAATCAGATTTTCACATTAAGACAAACAGTTGAGAAATCTTCGGAATATAGCAATGATTTGCATTTAAATTTTGTTGATCTGGCAAAGGCATATGACAAGGTGCCAAGAGGAAAGCTCTTCAAACACTACAGTTATATGGTGTAAATGGGACATTATATCAAGCAATACAAAATCTCTATTTAAGCTGAAAGTCAGTAGTGAGACTTGAAGGAGGTACAGGAAGATGGTTTTTGATGTAAAATCTAATGTGCCACAAGGGTGCACATCACTTCCACAGGGAAAAGACCAAGCTAAATGGATTGATACAGTAAAAAGCACCTTAAAAGACAGAAATATATGATATGATAATATTTAATCTTGAAAGATAACAGATTAATTTGGAGGAGAATTGTTGATCGGAAGTTAGTAATGGCGTAACTTTTTTCATGTAGTACTATCATAATTATCATATCGGGAATTTGATGAAGACGATACAGATTTTTGCTTGTTTTTTTATTCTTGAAAAATCTTGAAAGTAAAATCAATTTTACTTTCACACATATGAAATTCATTGTCATATCTCTTCCTTGGCTGGTTAGGGAGGTTAAGACATTTCAGTTTGTCTTCATTGAATGTGAGTTAAATTTAATTGCCTAGATAATACAATGAGCAAGCAAAGTGCTTATATAGTCAACTCACACTATAGCACATACCATTATAATAAATTCACTTGTACATATTACATTTTTAAAATGGCTGACATACAGAAAACCAAAATTAATTCAACTCCAATATATTTCATCCTATGTTACAAATACATTATTATAAAGAGAAGATAAGACTACTATCCGACTACAGATACGAGAACCTCAGTTGGCTTGGTTCCAAGAAGAGTCAATTCACGTTGAAGGAGAGAAAGAAATAAGGTGATGTGCGAATTGGTCACTAACACATGAAATCACATGCTTTATAAGTAAAATTTTCGAACTGTTATACAAGCATAGTTACCACTTTATAAACTACAATATTATTATTATTATTACGGGCGACTCCAAGGAGTCCTTAGACTCATCGAGGGAGGCCCTAAACATCATGTCCACACAACTATTCAACATTCTCACAGTATCTATCATACCTTGCCTTGAACTCATTCACTGTCATAGCACCTACAACAGACTCTGGCAGCTTATTCCACTCATTTACCACTCTAAAAGTAAAGAACCCAGCTCTAACACTCTTACTAACCACACTTTTGCCCAGCTTCCATGGATGTCCCCTAGTCCTCCCACCACCAGTACTGATCTCAAAAATATCCTCTGAATTAATCATATAGAAACCCTTCAGCAATTTGAATGTGTCAATCATATCTCCTCTTTTCCGCCTATCAACCAATTTCTGCAACCCACAAATCTTCAACCTGTTCTCATAAGGTTCATTCCATAGACCTGCTATCATCTTGGTCACTCGCCTCTGGATCCTCTCAACCTCCTCCCCATCAAGAAGAAACCTAAGTGACCAAATCTGGGCACAGTAGTCGAGATGAGGTCTTATCAAGGCTCGATACAGAGGAACAATAACTTGCTTATCTTTGCTCATCAAAGTATATTCTTCAGCAACCAAGTGATTTGATGAGCTGATTTAGCCACTTTTGCAATGTGCCCCCTAAACTTCATCTCCCTATCTAACAACACTCCCAAGTCCCTGGCCTCATCAATCTCCTAGAGTATAGTTCCACCAATGTGGTATACTGCTGCTAATCTTTTCATCCCAAAATGCATAACCTTACATTTTGTCACATTAAATTGACATCCATTCTCCTTAGCCCAGACCTCCAATCTATCCAAATCATCCTGCAAGATTTTGACATCATCTGCATTCACTATTGCCCTACCCAACTTCGCATCATCAGCGAACAAATGAACCGTTCCTCTTAGATCCTTCCCTATATCGTTAATGAACAAATTAAACAGCAGTAGTCCAAGAACAGAACCCTGTGGCACACCACTAGTCACAGGCCGTCTTTTGGACTCCACTCCTAAATAAACTACTCTCTGATATCTCTCCATCAACCATCCTCCTATCCATCTCACCAACCCTTTATCCATTCCCATATGTTGCAGTTTACGGATTAGAATTCTATGTGGTATCCTGTCAAAGGCCTTAGCAAGGTTCAGCAGTATCAGTAAACCCATTACTCTTATCCAGTTCAGCCATCACTGAGTTATAAAACTTGAGCAAGTTACTGAGGCATGATCTACCCTTCACAAAGCCATGCTGTCCCCCATACAGTATTGATTTTCATCAATCCATTCCTGTATTTTTCCCTTGACTACTTTCTCCAAGACCTTGACAACGACTCCTGATATGCTGATCGGTCGGTAATTTGCAACAGTAGTCTTGGATCCTCCTTTATGCAGTGAAACTATTTTCCCCCTCTTTCCACACCTTTGGGACTAAACCAGACCTGAGACTCAGATTAAACAACATGGTCAAGGGCACTGATAATTCTTTAGCCGCTTCATGTAAGACCCATGCCGGTATACCATCCAATCCCACATATGTATTCACATTAAGGTTCTATAATAGACTATTCACCTCCACTTCATTCACCACAATTCCATTGAAAAACCATTTTTTCAATGTCACCATCTGGATGATATACTCTTGCGAAGTGCTCACTCAGTAATTTCACTATATCGACTGATTCAGTGACCTCCTTGCCATCGGCATTCCTTAAAATCATTCTGCTGTGTACAGTTTTTCTTTTACTTTCAGCATATTGAAAGAACTGTTTGGAATTCTCTTTAGCTTGCATAGCTAGTTTCCTTTCATAATCCACTTTTGATTTTCTTACCACACTCGTTACCCTTCTGGCTTGTGCTTTATACCATTCATGTGCTTGCAGGTCACCTTTCTCTTTAAATTCCCTCCACAGTTGTTTCTTTTTTTTGCAGCTCAAGCTTAATGGTGTTATTCATCCATTTAACCCCTACTACATGCCACGGCACTGAACCAAGCAATCTCCTAAGCTTGTCACACTTGCCAGCACAGTAATTCCACATATACCCTGTCTAAATTGAAAATTCTACACCTTTAGCACCTCTCAGGTCAAGACCTTATGATCACTCTCGCCAATAGGTGGCAACATGGTCATACTCATTACAGTCAAATTCTCAGATGCTATTACCAGGTCAAGCACTCTCAAACCCCTACTATTTTCTATTACATGCTGTCTCAGATAGTTATCCCTTAATAATTGAATGAAATCAATTTCCTTCCTCACATGTGTCCTCTCCTCCTTCCAATCAATGTTACCATAGTTGAAATCCCCCATAATAATTACACTCATTTCATCAATTTGTTTATGCATACTATCTCCACCATCTATTCCATCACCTGGTCTATAGCAGCACCCAACTGTATATTATGTTCTGCTAGTCTCAATCTCACACCAAATAGCCTCAAATGAGCTCTTTTCACTATCCTGCAATACAACTTCTATTCTCCTTGGCCGCAGTTCATCAGTTATCATTAATAACACTCCCCCCCCCCATTTTATTCTCTCTGTCCCTCCTAAACACACTATAACTTACACATTCTATCCCACTAACTATATCATCTTCCGTCAGCTATGTTTCACTAATGCCAATAACCGGTAGCCAGGAAGAGCCAACCAAGGCCAAAAATTCTTCCTTCTTGTTCCTAATACTCCTGGCATTAGTATACATGAAATGCAGAGGCCCACCCCTATCTTGATGCGTTATTCTAACTATTCCATTCTGATTTCTTGTCCTTAGTACTGGCTCAGGTACATTATATACATTCTTACACTCAACTGTCTCACTGATGTCTGCATATCCACCTCCGCCCCTCCTTGATAATTCTAGTTTCCCTGATTCTACACATCCATTTTCACTTCATTCAGCAACACTTTTTCCAGTCTCCGCACACCAAATCCATTCAAATGCAGGCCATCCTTCTTGTACAAATCCTTTTGCCCATCAAACTCACTCCACACCACACCATCTGCATAACCTGCACATAAAGTCATTTGCGATTATGGCCCTCCTTCTAAACTTCTCTCTGTCATACCGCGGCAACAGACTCACCATCCTAACTCTGTCACTCTTTTCTTTCGCTACCTTTAACAATACTTTCAAGTCCTCTCTCATAAAAAATTTATCTCCTTTCAATTCATTCGTACCTGCCACAACTATCAATTCTTTCACCCTCTGTTTTTGCACTCTAATACTCTCACTTACATCCTTAAATTTCGCACCTGGTAAGTACAATTTAGTTAAACTCTCATCTATCACACCTCTTACTAACGAGTCACCATACAACACTCTTCCCTTCATTCTGAAACTCTGCCACTCTTACGCTCATTTTTCCTTTCAAACACTTGCTTATTTCCATTAGCCGAGGCACTCTGGAAAGAGTTTTGCAGGTGCTCCAACTGCCGCTTCACACTGTGTATTACTCCTTTTATATTCATAAAAGAAAAGTTAATTTTCCGACGTATAATAACAATCAATTCATCCCACAATACGGATTGATTACCCTATTATCGGAATGGATTCTCATTCTTCTGACATGTGCAGAAGTGTTGAAGGGTCCTGCATCTGTGGGCTTACAGTAATTTACAGCATTCAAATTATACTTGCCAAGAAATTATATTCTTGTTTAATCCTTCATCCAATGTAAGGAAACAAAGTTTGTAGGTGAAGTATATTCATGACTAGGCTTGTATATAGAATGATGATGTTTCATCATTTGCTTGCTATCCTATAATGTAAAGCACATTTTCTTTCAGATCTATATATTGCTATGCATTATGGAAAGAGTTACTATTCAGACCAGATTTCACTCATCAGTGGGAGTGCAAGGCACAGGTTGAGTTAATGCAGAAATCATATATTTTCCATATACAAGTAGCAAAAAAAGATATAGCACCTTATTATTAAAGCATTCTGGATCAGAGATAGTTGGAGAAAGTTTTTTCCCTTTAAATTGACTTATTTATCTAATTTAATTTCATTACAAAATAAATTAGATAAATCAATTTTACTTTCACACATATGAAATTCATTATCATATCTCTTGCTTGCCAAGAAGTTATATTCTTGTTTAATCCTTTACCCAAATATAAACAAATAAGTATGGCTTCTGCATTAATTCAACCTTGGTATCTTTCTGGGTCAGGCTCTCCATGAGAAGACCTCAATAAAGGTCAAAATTGGTCTGAGTAGCGACTCTTCCCATAGTACATGGCAACATACTCATCTGAGAGGAAGTATCGTTTGCATTATGATATACCGAGAAAAGCAATGTGTAATAGCTTAGTTATGAAGTTACTCCTGGATAAAGGATTAAACAAGAATATAATTTCTTGTCAAGTATAATTTACTTCGGCTAAGTGAAAAAACTTCCTGCAGCATTCAAAACATGAGTCTCAAGACATTAATTACAGTATGTGCTTACTTGCTCATGTCTCAGTTACACAGCTGAGTTAACAGGTAAATGCACTATTAGAGTCAAAGGGAAACAGTGGTTAACTTTTGTAATTTAAATAGAATGTTACATAGCTTATTTATTATTGCAAAAGAACAAATAAATTATGACTGCTTTCTCAAACTTCGAGGCATGTAATCAGTGTGGTTAGGATTTGGATAATGCCAAAGTTTCTGCCGAGATTAAAATCCAAAAACATCAGGAATACAATAAATTCTTGTAAAATGAAGAGTCTGGCCTTACCTACTATGCTACTGACACTAGTTATAGAATTCTTTGGAGCTAAATCAAGATTCTTAACAGCGCTGATGGCATGTCTTTGTCAAAAGCTTTGGAAAGTAATCATGATTAAATGTTCATAATCCCCCCCCATGCCTTGTTACTCATATTTTGCATGTTGTCAACTGATCTTCTTCCTTAATTATGTCCTTGTAACATAGGATGAAATATACTGGAGTTAAATAATATTTTTCTGCATATGCAGCATTTATAAAAATATATCTATTCACACATGTTCCTTTAAAATATCTACTTACTAAACCCACTTATTACAACAAACTACTGGAAAATTCCCAGCCAAATCCTCATAGGTTTGATGCTATTCTAAAAGAAATTCACTACAGCAAACCATACCTTATAATAAACTATTTCTGCAGTTCCTACAAGCTTGATATAATGAGAGTTGACTATAAATATCTGGAATAGCATAATTTGGCCCAATTAAGTGACTGCTCCAATTAAATGAAGTGGTACATTAAGAGTTTAAAAGGTGCATGTAAATAAACAAAATACAAGTTTAAACAAGTTTTTTGTTTATTGCATAACAAATATTACTGATTTAGATAAACTTGCTTTAGGTTAAAGTAAAATATTTGCCATAAAAATAATTTTGTTTATGTATGCAATAAATATGCATGCAGTTCTTAGCAGTTAATTAATTTTTTTTTTACTACAAATAAACAAAATCAGCGCATGTGTCTATTGCAGATATACAGCACTACCTTCACTGCTTTCTTGCATGAAATAGAGTTGTGATCCAATTTTCTAGCATTCTGGGGTAGTCACTCATTTCATGTTCGGGAGTATATCAAGTTTGTAGGAACTGCAGAAATCCTCATACTTTCTTTTTTTTTACCTAATGTCCTCTGTGCTTCGATTTCCTCCTCAACATTTTCATAGTACTGAAGACAACCATCAATGGATGCAAACCCCTTCATAGTTTCTGATCTGGTTTCTGTCTAATGAGACATTATTTTCAGTATTAGCCATATCCATGATTAAATGCTTAAAACCATAGTGAACAAAAGAGTTTTGAATGGTCCTGTTGCTTATTACTCCCAAAGTATCAAGTCATAAATTGTACTGCTTGCAAAAGATTAACTTTAGTGCTGATTTCTATAGCAACTGCCAAGAGCCATTAAATTTTTCTTGATTTCCAATGTAATTTCATGTCCCAACCTGTAAGCCAATTCTTACAAAATTTAGATATCCTTGCATTTTTGTTTGCATGGTACTGAACTGCAAAGTCCAACTTTTTTAGAACAAGGATCGAATACCTCTATCTATGCTATGAAAAAAATCCACCAGGGGTACCTAATTCAGAGCAATGGCAAACTTATGTCCTTTTGATAAAATGTTCACTATCTGTTAGTGGACGGCCAGAAACATTGATAACTACTCTATCTGTATATCACAGACATTAGTAATGGATTTGGGAAGGCTCACCAGTGAATCAAACTTATGCTTTAACTTATCACGAGAAGCATTAAAAACCTTTAGGTATGAAGTTGATGATATGCTCAAAATAGTGTTAAAAGTTTCAACCACTAATACAGATTCTAGAGTGTTCTTGATATCAAAAATTTCTCTATTTAAGAGGGAGAGAGATTTTTTAGCTTTGTGTAGCTGATAATTTAAAAGTGACCTACTGGCCTTTAAATAAATCTGATGAGCTCTTTGGGATCTAAAAACTTCTTTTAATTTACAGCAGGTAGAAATAACCTGAGCTATCTTACAGCGCTTTAGGAATATTATTCTGTTAATGCATTTAGCCTATATCTAGCACACTGTTTGGAAGTAAACTCTGTGAAGTCTCGATATATGTTTCAGTAAGGAAATACTGTGAGTAGACGTCCTATCCTAATTTATGTTCATGCGCAGACCTACACTTTTTACTGTGTAGGCATTCGGAACTGAAATCTTACAGAACAGGTTGTTACTCCTTATTCCTGGAGGTATCCTATGACTGTAGCATGTATGTTCACGGGGCCGGTTTGCCTGCTTGCGGGATGAAAACCCCCAGATAAACTGGGGGGGGGGGGGGAACCCTGCTGCCCATGCCCAAGACTGGTTAATTTGGCTATGACTGGGAAAGATCCTTGAGCACCTCACGTCGACGGGAATCAAACCTAGGACACTCATTTCCCAGGATTTGGTTGTGAAGCGCATAGCCACTAGGCTAGCCATGCAGACAAGTAGATATATTAATTAAAATTATAATAACAGAATTAATTCAGGTAAAATATTATTTATTAGTAGAATTTTCGCCTGGGTATCACAGGCATCTTCAGTACATGTAAAAAGCTAATTAAACAATAACTGACAATTCCAAAAGGCACCACCTAAGTAGCTAATGTAAGATAACTAAAAAAAATCATTAAATTTCCTAACTTATTTAAAAAAAAAAAAAAAAGATAAATAAATTATATATATATATATATATATATTATATATATATATATATATATTAAAAAGTACTATCTCCCACAAAGGGGACAGACATAGACCATTGAATCTGTTTAAGTTAGGAGAGTGAAGTAAAGTTTCAGATGTTTCTTTATAAAGCAGTTCCACGAGGAACCGACTTTTATGAAGGACTCTTGTCTTGTTCCAATGAACTTTATGTCTAGTGTTGATGGCATGCTCTGCAAGTCCAGATTGTTCAGGTTCAAGGTATCAAATATAAGACTTGTGTTCTTCTAGCCAAATAAAAGCATATCTTCCTGTTTGTCTGAAATAAGATAACCTACAAGAGAAAGGAATTGGTAAATACCTGGATAACTTAGATGTGGAAGTTGTCCTTTGGAGAAGCGAAAAAGGTGGATATTTTTCTGATGGGTCGAAAGGCAACAAAAATATTTAGTGGTTTTAAAACTTTTGCTATGCGTTCACTAATGCCTTGCACATAAGGGATAGGAATGTGCGTTATTTCTTCGTATTTGAAGAGGAAGATATATGAAAACTATACATAGAGAAATCCTGATCGAAACACAGGCCCATCACAGTAATCAAGGTACTGAACTGGTAAGTTCTCCATTGTAATCTTTTAAAAAGCATTGAGGCCTTGCCCTTTTTCTAAAACTAACAACTTTCATTTACTAGTTGCTGCCATATCGGAAATATGTGAAATGGCTGTGAGAAGAGAACTTGCTGGCCTGGTTGGCTGAGTGGTTAGCGTATGCACTCTCCAGCCAAAAGGCTGAGGTGCAAACTTTGCTTAAGCTTTGAAAAAGGATTAAACAATACAAAACAAACAAAAAAAACATAATTTCTTGATATTTTTAATTTGATTTATAACCAAGCAAAAAAATTTCTACATAAAGAGGTGTTTCAGAAGGTTTTCTGTTAAAATTCTGCTCTCCCACCCATTCTGAGACAATGAAAATAGATTTTTTTTTTGGTAGTGGGGGGGGGGGGGGGAGCATATGTTCAATATTCCATCTTCTGGTTTCATTTATTAATTCAAAAACTTAAAAGCAAGTCTCCTATTTCATAAAAATGAAGAAAAAACCAAATTTATTCAACATAAAAGCAAAGAATCATATTGCAATGCCAAATTAAAACAGCAAGTATAAAAAGAACAGCTGGAAAAAAAAATACAGTTGTCATATAAACAGTTGTTAAACTTAAGGGATGAAGCTACATAACAAGAAATGCAGAGAAATGACAACTGACAGCTTCTAATACAACGTTCATTCCTCAGCTTGCCATAGCATCCTCTTTATTTGGATTCGCCAGTGATGATGAAAGAACAAAGACTAGTTGAAAGTCAAACTGTATTCTAGATGGGGTTAAAACTACACATATATGGTGACACACCATAGATATCGTGTTGACTGGATATTTTGGAGGTCTTCTGTCAAACAGACTTCATCAGAGCATCTTATTTGTTTTATGGAACAGACACATGAGCACTAGATACTGTTAAGTCAATTGGGGGGGGGGGGGGGATGGCAGTTCAAGTAAACATAAAAATAGTGACCCTGAGTTGAGAAGCAAACATTACCTTTACTACATGCTGTTTCAATATTGCTACTACTCTATCTGTCATTGTTGCTCACAAGAGAGAGAGAGTTATAGCCAATATTCCTTCTGATTTCTATCCTCCTATGTTGAACATGAAAAACATTTGTCCAGTCTCAGACTCAATGAGTGTAGTTTGTGTCAAAACAGCAAAAGTCACAAGCCACATACCTTTGTAATTTATATACCTAAAATTGGTGACCACATCTTTGTTAAAAGATTTTGTATGATGCATGCTAAATATGTCTATAAGAGTGGCCTAAATGCTTACTCCTTCAGTTATTTAAACATTGCATATACATGCAGTTTGTAAACAAAAGTCACATTTGACACCCACTTCAAATTAAATGAATTTGCAGGGTTTTTTTTTTTTTTTTCCAATTTAATTTCAACAGTGACATTTTCATAGTTTAAAAGCTAAAACTGCTAATGTAACACTTTCTCATATTAATACTGCCTCACCCCCTTTTTTTTTCCCTAGCTGTAACCTGCATGCACTACATGATTTCACTTCAATCTGCATAACTACAAAAAAATTCACTATAATTTGCATGGGTTCAAGAAACTATGTTGTCTAGACAGTAAACACTTGAAACAAATGTGGCTTTTGCAACTTGCTAACATTGGTATCAGCATGCATCATGTGGACATGATGCAGGCTGAAAGTAATGAATTAGAGAGGAGACTTTTTGGAGAAATTATTAAATAAGATATGCATCAGGTATGATTTATTATATAATTCATTTTTTATACTACTTTTCAAAAATTGACTGTAAATTAGAAATTCTGAAAGAAAATTTGTGTGCATAGTTACTAGACATATACACTACCTTTTTTTTTTTGTGTGTGTGTGTGTGTGTGCGCGCCTGGCGCATGTGTGCACACACATTTAGTGTGTGTGCACACACATCACTAAAACACGACACTGATTATAGCCCTCTGTAGCTTGGTCATGGTTGTCATAGTTGTTTGAGGCTTCCCAGAGACTAGTGAAGGATACTTTTTTTTACTGTTTTAGCATTTAGAACCAATTTGCAAGGAGTTACACTAAGAAGCTCTGGTTCTTCATTGTAATTTCTTATAATCACTTGAAATGTTCGTTTATCATATTAGGTCGGATTATACTTTTTTTTTTTTATTTTTAAATTAATGTGGTGGTGGGATATAGCATGTAGGCATTTCCTAGTATTTGAGTTCCTGTATTTAGCACATGTAAGTTGTTCTGGGTCAGAGATCCCCCCCCCCCTTATGTTGTTTAGGTAACCTGTAATTTATTTTAGTTGTTCCTGTGATCCTGGGAAAAATGATGAAAATATCACTGACATACTGGAGCCAGATTCTTAGCTCTATACGTTTCTAAAGCTTGTTTCTCTCAAGGCCTCCATGAATTAAGTTTGCAAGTAATGAGGAAAGTGATGGACCCCCATAGCTAAACTTTCCTTTGGCTTGCTACATCTATCACCGAACTCAAAAAACATTGTCTAGACAGTGTTTGGATATTTAATGTCATGAGGGAAGAGTTATTATAAAAGATATAACTTATCATATAGTACTATCTTAGTATCCTGTTTACCCTATGAGGATATCAGGAATTAAATGAAGTTCATTCCTTCTTCCTAGCTTTCTATTATTCAAGATAATGGGTATTATTGATTCAAACAGATTTCTCAACTAAAGCAGGTGGTGTTCCTCAGAGGCTCTATTATATCAATTGTCTTCCTCATATACATAAAGGACTTTTTCTCACCCAATTCAAACTCTAATATACTTTTGGTGATGACAGAACTCTTCATTCCTCTTACTCACACAACAAACCTGGTAGGGGCCTCAAACACTGCAGACATTAGATCTTGGGATGGATATTTGTACATTCCAAACTTCCATGATAACCTTTAAAGTAACGATAACCTGGTAATCTTCAATGCTTTCAAAACACAATTCTGTCTTTTTTCTCATGTGCACGCACGCACACACACACACACACACTAAAACTGCTCTACTCCCTTCACCTTGGATACTCTCAGCTCAATAGACATGCCCAGATCTCTTTTCTTTGACTGACAATTACAGCCTCTCCTGGCACAAACACATCTCTTCTAAAGTATACCCAGCCTCCAAAAAATCTGGCATTCCTTTTCACTCAAGAGGTAGTGAAATTTCCAGTCCAGCTGCTAACTTTGTACAAATCTGAAATCGAACCAATGTTAAAATACTACTCTCACATTTGAGGGTGGCTATTTCATCTACTGATGCTAAAGGAAAATTACTAAAAACATCTAAATCTTAAAATAGCTAGAAAAGAGCTAAAAAAGGAGTTGAATATAAAATCTGAAGTGAAAATTTTTGAAGTAGTAGCAGATACTTTTCAGTTACTTAATTTACTCAAGATAAAGTGGATTTAAGTGGCTAAAGACATCTTCCAAGTGGTCTTATGTGCTTATTTCACCCGCTTTTTCACTTAGATTTTCAGTTTTGTTATATGTGGCCATCGTTCCAATATTACTCAGCGTAGATGCTGGTAAATGATAGTCTTTACAGCACTTGTTGTTATTACGCCTGAGGCCATACTTGACTGACAAAATAGCTGTCAGCATTGGCAATTCCATCTTGTTTCTTAATTTAGTTTTAATTACATTCATGGAACTACAAATTCGTTCAATTTCTGTATTAGAATTTGTCAGTATTAATAAATTTATTGCACACTGAGCAATTTCTTTAAATGGTGCATCAGTGTTTTCTATATTTGTCTATTTATTTAAGTGGATAATACTATACTGGTACTCAGTAGCAGCAGCAACATCTTTTTCTATTTTCAGTATTATTTCTAAGATGGGAGTAACAGGTTCTCCGAGTTTCGTATCTGGCTTTAAAATAATGAGGGATTTATTATCCCTTTAACTTAAATAACAGGTTCTTTTATATGTTTTAGGGTATTGTCAACAGAAAAAGAATAGATCATTTCTTAAAATATTCAAGTTTTCAGGCAACATTTTCTTAAGCTGTTTGAAGAGACCAAGAAGAAACTGTCTTGCTCTATTTCTAAGATTGTGTTCATCATTTTGTGTTATTTTCTTTTGTATCATCAACTCTGAAATTTTTCTTTCAAATCTGTAACCAAGATTTGATTTGGGATCCAAATAGTAATCAATCTCCGACTTTAGAGGGTCAACTCTAAAGTCGGAGTTAGATTCAAAAATTTTGTTAATTTGCTGAACTTGAACTAGAACATGATGCAAAAATAAAAGGTACAACAGATTCCTTTCATCTTTGTACATCTCCCACAAAATTTGAACTTTGTAACATATCTCAGTCACACTCATGACTTTGAAGTGAATTTTTCATTCCAACCACTGGCTGAGAATTCTGTCTACTGTAGGTTCAGTGGAAAGTCACCTTGTTGCACAGTTGCTTACAATTTTCAGAGGAGCATCAGTTTTGTCGATAGTTTGATACAGGTCTGTAAGCTGCTTGTCTCAAAGAAGAATGTGAAAACCACTTATACGTTTCAGCAACTAAAAATTCTAATTTTCTTGGGAGAGATTTGCACAAGTGTGAGACATTGCCAATTGCAATGAATGGCAACAACTGAAGGAATATATGCCTTCAGTTGTTCATACATGCCGTTATTGACACCAACCACAACACTGGCATTGTCTGTACCAATTGCAATGAGATTTTTAATGTCCAGTTTCTTGGTCAAGAGCTCTTTTTTTCAGTGCAGCCACAATACCACTAGCATCACACTTTTCTAGAACCACCATGCTCAGAAATGTATGCATATTTTTATTGAATTTCTTACTATAATAAATGATGACAATTCCTAAAATCTATTTCACTGTGATATCATTCGATTCATCTATTAGCAAACTGAAATTTCCATCTGCAATATCTGAAATTAGATCTTCTTCAAAATGCTCACTCAGAATAGTTCTTTACAATTGCAGAGCACTTGGTTCGGTGCATTTTTACCTTTGGCATAATTTGACTGTTTGGGATGATATTTTTGCAAAGATCTACAAGATGATCCCAACTGATCAATGATGAGTGACAACAAAGAAATAATGCTAAGCTGCCTTCAAAGTTCACCGTATCATCAGACTTCTTCACAAGTATATTTGTAATAGGAACAGCCTTATATGGAACTACAGCAAGATGTTTCTTAGTTACTAAACATTCCCATTTGCAACCACTCTCTCTCCTAAATTTTTGCTTGTAAGCTTTATCTCTTTGCTCATTTTTGAAGAAGAGTATACAACTCTTTACTGCAACGATTTATGATCGGTCTCTGAAAACTTCCCACTCTCGCTATCATAACTACCAACCAGAACACTGTGCAACAGACTAACTTGTGGCGACTAACTTCCAGGAAGCAAAATAGCAGACTGCTGGGCCACATGACTGAATGATGTCACTGTGCATTTTAAACTTGTGTATGATACTCATCACACCAAACATACAATACAATTCTTTATCAAATGCGAACATCTGGAAAATTTTTAAAACAATTTCTTTAAGAGTAGGTTATAAACACAACTAAGAAGAGCTGAAACAAGTTCTGAAGGAACTAGATTTTGAGCTAGGGAAGAAAAAAAGGAGCTAGATCTATCTCCAAAAAAGCTAAATTAGCAACATTGATTTCATCTGGCAAGGAAAATTATATAAATAAATAGAGGAGACAGCCTTCACTTTCTCTTCTCTCCTTGCAAGCCTTCGAAGGAAAACCCTTAATTTCCCCACACAGATCCACGCTATGAATGAAACAGGTGATGCTAACCTTAATTGTGATGCACATGTTGTAATGGTGAGTAAATCTGATACTATTAAAGTAGAAGAAACAAGCAGTTCAAAAAAAAAAAAGTACAGCAGGAAATATAATAGTTCATATTTGTAACTCGGGTTTACTTGGTGTGGAGATGAAAGTGAAAGAAACCTCAATGTGTTTTGTGCTGTGAAGTTTTGTCAAACTTCGAGTGCACGAAACCTGTGAAAATCTGATGACGTTTAGAAACGATAAACATTTTGATGTGAAAAATAAGCCAATTGAATTTTTTTCAGTGACGCTTAAGGACATTAAATCATGAGAAAGATATAATTTCGGCCATGGGGGTCAATTAATAGCAAGACAAAGGAAGCATTCTATCTCTTAAGTTTGTACATAGTGAAAACAGGGAAACATCATTCTATCGGGGAAAATTTACTACTTTTAGCTATAAACGATGTAGTAAAAACTGTTTTTGACAGCAAGTAACTAAAAGATGTTGATTTGATTCCTCTTTCAAACGACTGTTTTTCATTCTCTTTCAAATGACATTAATTCTGCAACTGAAAGTTGCAGAATTAATGATATGACAGGTGACATAGAATCTCAGTTAATTGAAAAAGTTAAGAAGAGCCCTTATTATGCGTTAAAAATAGACAAGACTACTGATGTTACAAATGATGCGTAGTTAATATGCTACGTAAGATATGCGCACGATAACATTCATGACAATATTCTGTTTTGTAGATCTGTGTCATCCCGAACAACCGGAGAAGAAATATTTCACACTCTCAATAATTACATAATGCACAAAAGGGATCCAGTGGGAAAAACATATGAGCTTCTGTTCTGATATGTAGCTCGCACCCTAACAGGCAGGCATATTGGGGTTGTTTCTAAGGTCAAGGAAGTAGCTCCAGATATGAATTGGGTACATTGTTTCATACATAGAGAAGAGTTGGCCTCCAAAGGAATGCCATCAGAATTTAAAACTGTGCTGCAGTAAATGCAGCACAGTTGTAAAGCTAGTTAATTTTATTAAGACTCGACCGTTAAATAACAGGTTATTTTCAGTACTCTTCGATGAAATGGGCAGTGAATATATACCACTTTTGCTTCATTCTGAAATTCACTGGCATTCCAGGGGCAAAGTACTAACAAGGTTATTTCAATTCATGCATGAAGTTTTATTGTTTGTAAATGAAAGTAATTCTGATTTTGCATCATTGCTTGTTGACAAAGCATGGTTATCAATACTATCCTATCTTTCAGACATTTTTTTTGAAATTAAATGACCTAAATCTCTCCCTTCAGAGAAATTCTTTAACTGCTCTTGATACCCGCGACAAAATAAAGGCATTCGAGAAAAAACGTGTTATGACTTAATTATGTAAAGACAGACAATTTGCACCTTTTTTCAACATTGGAATCCTTTTTAGTGGAAAATGATACTTTTGTTGATTCTGAGTTTCAAAGGGTTTGTGACCACCTCAAAATTCTGTTTCAGAATTTTGAAACATATCTTCCGAATAACTTTCGTAGGAAATTTCTGTGGGTTTGGGATCGATTTCAAACTTACAGGCACGAGAATGACCTTTCATTATTGAAAAAAAAAAGAACAGTTAATTGAGCTTTCAAGTGGCAGTGGGCTTAAAATGCAATTTCGTGATCTTGGTTTGACTCGATTCTGGATCTCGCCTTCAGTAAGAAGTGAATTTTCCGAATTATGTGAAGAAGCATTGAAATTCGTCATGCAGTTTTCTACAACCTATCTTTGTGAGAAAGGATTTTCATCTCTCCTTCGAATAAAAACAAAATACAGAAATCGTCTTAGTATGTGTGCCGATCTTCGACTGAAGTTGACCAATACTGAGCCGAATATCCAGCAACTCTGCAATGGCAAGATGCTCAACCATCTCATTAAAAGTAAGTAGTAACATAATTATATCATATTATTTATTTGTTTAATAAAAATGAAAAACTTGTTCAATGATGATATACTTTTAATCGTTTACTTCCAGTTTAATTAATTATGTTTCCATGTGTATTTCAAAACATGCTTTTAGATTTATTATGTTATAAATGCCACAGTTTTTCCCAAATGTTAGTAATTCCCACATAGGTTTTTTATAAAATTACACAACTTAATGGTCCGTAGAATTGTTTTAAGCATTTTACTGGTCCTTGGGCTTAGAAAGGTTGAGAAATGCTGGTATAAGGAACAACCGCCTACCTTGGAGGGAGTACAAGTAGCAGTGTCTAAATTAAAGAATGGTAAAGCTCCCAGATCCAATAATCTGCAAGCAGAACTATCGAAACAAGGAGGAAGAGAATGGCTCAAACAAATTCTCCCAAAAGACTGGTCTACCAGTGTCACAGGTCCAATATATAAAGTCTTCTCTAATATCTTATATAATAGACTGTTCAAATATGCTGAAAAAGAAATAGGAAGCTATCAATGTGGATTTCGACCAAACAGGTCAACAACAGAGCAAATATTCACGCGCTACAACAAATATTGAAAAAAAAAAAAAAAAAAAACCACGTGAATACAATATAACTACTCATCACTTATTTATAGACTTGAAAATCTGCACATGACACTGTTGATAGGCAACAGTTATTTTTGACAATGATGGAATTGAGCATCCCAACTAACCTAATTCAATTAGTCTAGATAACAATGAAATCCACTATATGTCATATTAAAATTCGATCTGATTTGTCAGAAGAATTTGGAACAACAAATGGTCTAATGCAAGGAGCTTGCCTGTTGTTTAACACAGCATTAGAGAGGACTTTAAGGGACTCTGGAATACATAGAACAAATATAATTTATTATAAATCAGTCCAGGTCTTGGCATACACGGATGACATTGATATTATTGCTAGAACACAGAAGGCTTTTGTAGAAGCATTCATCTCCTCTGAAAACTCAACAAAAAGAATGGGCCTAAAGATTAATGAAAAAAAAGACTAAATACATCGTTTCAAGTCCCAATAATAATAACATGAATTTCTTAGATTATATAACAATTGGACATTATAAATTTGAACATGTGGGAAAAAACTTTATATATTTAGGTTCCATGATTAGTTATGATAAAGATACAAGCCTTGAGATTAGAAAAATAATATCTGTAGTAAATAGATGTTATCATGGACTTACCTGTATTAATGTATATATTGGAAATATGGAGCATGAACAAACAGGATATAAGAAGATTAAGTATTTTCAAAAGGAAAATACTACAAACTATATATGGACCGGTTAAAGTGAATAATGAATGAAGAATAAGGTATAATAATGAACTTCATGATTTGTTTAGGGAACCAGATGTTATTATTCATAAAAATTGGTCGCCTGCAATGGACTGGACATTTAATAAGAATGGAAGACCTAAGACTAGTAAAGAATGTCTTTCTCTCTAACCCAGGAGGTAATAGATCTAGAGGAAGACCAAGAACTAAATGGGAGGATAATGTGAGATGACGCCAAAACTACTGGGGAATGTAATTGGATGACTAAGGCAAAAGATAGAGAAGAGTAGCAGAAGCTTCCAAGGAAGGCTAGAGCTCTCAAAGGGTTGTTAAGCCGATGATGATGAAATAATATCATTACAGTTCAACTGCTAACCTACTGAATATGCTACTCCCATTCATCTTTCATTTAAACCATTCTTTGAAACAGCCTTCTCCATGAAGTATTTCCCAAAGACAATGACCTCCAGCTCTAAGAAGACCAGATTCATCTCTTTCTTAGCCCTTGCCTACACACAGCATCAATTTGCTGTACAATGCACAACTTCTCATGTGCGGGAGAGTGAAGTTATAAACCTATCATATATTAGCACTGTGGGTTGATTAAGGAATAATCCAGAAATCCTATTCCGGACTGTATATACACAAACTTCTTGCTAAACCAATTCTGGCCACTAAGAAGCAGTGTTAATCTCACAATGTACAAGTTGAGATTTATCCATTCCTGCAGTGGGATTCAAATAGATGAACTATGGAATGAAAAGTAGAAGTGGTTTCACTCAGCCAACCTGGCCTTCAATTATATCCAAAAGTACACAAATAAGTGCACACTCACAGTATAAGATAACCATTTCAATTGGCCCTCTTTTGTTTCTTATTCGAAGCATGAAGTACTATTGTTGTTGTCTATTGGGATATAACTTATATAAAAAGTAGAAAGTTAATATTTATTTTATAACATTTAATAAAAAAAATAAAAAATCACAAACCATATTAAAAACCCACTTTGACTTTTTTTTCATCTCCATTAGTAAATGGCTGATGTGTTCTTCAAGAAATTCAATCTTTTCATTTCTTCTAGCCAAAATTTTCTGCAGTCTGACAATTCTTTCTATTAACATCTGTTTGTCAACTTCATCATTTAGTCCTGCAGATGATATGGGTGGAGATATCTGGCATGGGTGCTAAAAGGAAAGAGAGAGATAATATCAAAAACTAACAAAAAAATAAAAATAAAATTGAGTTCTGGCTGCTAATAAAGGGTGTTTCAAATTAAAGTACCCCTACTCAGAGCAATCTGCAGAGAGAGAGAGAGAAGTAGTAGACAAAATATCCTCATACTTAGTGGAAAACCTAACAAGATCATGGGAAAGAGACTTTGAAATTACATTAATGTGAATTGGATAGTATGTGATTGCGAATCAGAGTCAACGACAAGGTTATTTGATGTTTATTTCACTCATTTCATAACATAATGTGATACTGAAAACATATCACATAGATCTGACATGCTGCAAAGAGCTGTCAAGGAGATCTAGATGAGCAATTGAGGTGACATTCAGTGTTGTGCAGAACAAAAAGCTGATACCACATCATACAACATTGTCTACAGTGGAACGCAACTGATCTGTCAGAAGGTTTGCACGTGATGTGCAATTTTGATTTTCAAATCTGCCAGGTGAAGAACTTTGCCCTGATACACCAACAAACCCAAAGTCACATGGGTTAAGGTCCAGTGAATGCAGTGACCATTTCATAGAAAATGAGATTACTGTCCTCTTTGAAATGTTGACACAATAACTGTTGAACACAACTGCAGTAAATAGGGTGCCTGAAGACAACAGTGTTGATGCAAGATGGAGCACCTCCCCACATAGGACATGGAGTTCAACGATTATTATTGTGTCAATATTTCAAAGAGGACAGTAATCTCATTTTCTATGAAATGGTCACTGCATTCACTTGACCTTAACCCATGTGACTTTTGGCTTTGGGTTTGTTACCTCAAAAGCATGGTGTATCAGGGCAAAGTTCTTCACCTGGCAGATTTGAAAATCAAAATTGCACATCACGCGCAAACCTTTTGACATATCAGTTGCATTCCACTGTAGACTTTTGGTTCTGCACAAAGGTCAAACTGAATGTCACCTCAATTGATTATCTGGATCTCCTTGGGATATAACTTATCCCAAGGAGATCCAGATGACAAAACCGCTCAACATCTCTGAGCCATGACAGTGTACAGGTCTGGTTTGGTGGATTTCTTTGAAGAAAAAATGGTGCAATAACAAACTTGCTGTAAATCCTGGCCATACTCTGATCTTTATGAAATGTAAGCTAATTTGTTGAAATGCATGGGTTTTTCCTGTAAACCAGATGTGGCAGTTTCGAGTGTTTACTGTTCCATAGAACGATGAAGTGCATGAAAATGCACTTCATCGCTCTATAGGATGGTCCTTGTCTGCCTCCATATGTCAGAAATAGCAACACAAATGTTTCTTGGACATTGCCATCTCCCATTTGCAACTTTGGCTGCCTTATGGCCCATGTGTAGACAAAATTCACTACCTTTTCTTACTCACAGCACCTTATTTCCCCCCTGTCGGCTTTTTTTTTTTTTTTGTTGAAATCTCTTCCCTATGCTCTGGTTACGGTACCACAGTGTTTGAGGGTATTTTGTCTACTGGTTCTGTCTACATATTGCTCTGAATAGGGGTACTTTAATTTGAAATACCCTATATATATCACTACTACTATTCTTTTAAGTTACTCAATTTTTATGCATTATTATAAAGGTAATAACTTGATTTTTATAACATCAGGTTTAGATAGGTGGAGTGGGAGGTTTGTTTTGTTGCAATTTATGTAAGATTACATAAATATTAGAAAATTATTGCAAATTTTATGCCAAACAAGCAGTCATGATAAAAGTACTACTGTATTATACATAATACAGTAGAACTCAGGCAATTCAGAGTTTGTCTGCCATTAGCATACCACTGATGACAGTGAGTAGTTTTTATTTTTCTTAGTTTTGAAGTTAAATAAATAATTCAGTGGATGATGAATATAGTATAATTTATTATTACACAGACATTTTCATGGAATCTAGAGGCTCATTGTTGGAAGCTCAAAATAACCATAATGCTTAATAATACTGCTGCTTCAACTCACTGATCAATGGAGCAATCAAAAATGTCTCTGGCAATATATTTCACTCATACACTACTTTCCCCGTAAAAAAACTCACTATTTGTCACTTGACTCTGAATCCTCTGCCTCTGTAGCTGAGCTGGTTTTGATGATGCCCTTTGGTTGGGAAGACCTAGGTTTCAATCCTGCCTGGAATGTAAGGAATCTTTATCAAGGCTTTTCAACTGAAGGTAAGTTGGCCAGTCTTCTATAGAGGTGGCAGCATTTTTTTACCAGGAAACTCGGGTTTTTCATCCCACAAAACAAGCAAACTAGCCATTAGAACACACACAATTAACTCGCATAATACACTGGCCTCACAGTTCGAGTTGCTTTGGCTGTAAATCCAAATCAACCAACCAATCAATCTGAATCTTCTCCAATACTTCTACATCCACAAGAAACCCAGTGCACCAAATCAATAAACAATGGTCAAGATGTGGCTGCATTAAAAACAAAACAGTGAGAATAACTTCTTTATTCCTGCTTGTCAGTGAGTTTCTTAATATCAAAGTGATCCTCTGAGCTATTTTCAACTTCCTTTCCACCATCATTCCCAAATCTCTAGCCTCATCAAATTCCTGCAGTGCAATGACAACAGTTTAATGCACTTTACAATCATTACAGCCTAAAGTGCATAACCTTACACTTTGCTTCAATGCATTAAATTGGAAATCATTATCCTTTGTCAAACTGTTGGTCTTTTCAAATCATCCTGCAGAATCTCTATACTTTATTACCAATTTCCTACCCAATTTAATATTATTGGCAACTAACTGGATATTCCTCTTATTTGTGTATAAAAAGAACAGAAGAAATAGCCCACGCACAGCCCCGGAACAACACTAGTCATATGTCAACTATTTCATTAACTCTAACATATACTACTATCTGATGTCTGCCGATCCCCAAATGCTTCCAACTTAATGTAAAAGAAGTCTGCAAAAGATTTTATTGAATGTATTTGCAAAGACTATCAATAATAAGGCATAGCCCTTTTCCTTATCCAATTTAACTGTCAATTTATTGTAGAAATCCCTCTTTCTTTTTCTTTATATTGACCACCCACACATGAAAGGTTACAGGACTCATAACACAACAGTAGCAGTGCAATGTGTGAGCAAGTAGACAAGGAGAAAGAATCTAATTAAAAAAAAAGGTTTCTTGTTAATATCACCACTGCTACTCACTACAGCTGAATTCTGTTGTTAATCAGCTTATTCAATACCTTAACAAGTACTTCTGAGATACTAATTATGAATGGCAGAATCCATACTGGTGGCCACTGATTAATTGTAACACATGGTAGTAAAGAAACTGTCTACTAATGACTTTCTCTATGATTTTGGAGAGGATTGAGGTGATGGCAGTTAGCTGGTAGTCTGACAAAAGACTGCTATCTCCTTTTTTGGAATAGGCTGGATATGTGATTGCTTTCACATGTGGGAATAAATATCAGCTATGTATAATAGACTGTAGAAAAGATACAGGATGAGTATTAGCTCTGGAGCACAATGTTTGAGAACAAATGGAAAGATGCCATCAGCACCAGAAGATTTTATAGTATCCAAGTTATTCAGTAATTTTCAGATGTCTTCTTGTTGAAAAAACTACAGGAGGCACCCACTGCTCAGATTCTAATATGGTAGAAGGTGATTTCCATTAGTCATTAATGCAGGAGTTTAAGGAAACGATCAATGCTAGGCGGTCTGCTTTATCTTTGGGTGAAGTAACAGTGGTTCCTTAAGGATGAGAAAGAGAGAGACAGAGAGGTGCAAGTGTAGAACTTGCATCCAATGGCTGTAGCAAGGGATCGGAAGGCACGACTTCCATTTGGATAGGAGGCAAGTTTTCTACTGTTGGCCTTTATGAAATCAGATTTAGATCTGCTGATGACTGTTTTACATTTCTTGTGTGTTTTTATAGGAACACTATGAAGCTGGAGTTCTTGATGCAAGCCACCTGTGGTAAGCTGAATTTTTTTTTCTTCAACTACTATGCTACACTTTCTGTTGAATCAGGGCTTAGAAAGTAAAAGAGGATTCTGGGTAGAATGGGGGATGAAGGCTTTCATGCTGGTGAGGATAATTTCTGTGACTTGTTGGGAGCAGGTGTTAGGGTCAAATGAGCTGAAGCAGTAGTCAGACCATGAAAAAGAGAAATTATGGAGGTCATCCCTTCACATCCTTTAGCAACTTTGTGGTGCCAAAGGATGTGAAGTTGGCAGTGGCTTGAGGAAGAGTGTTCCGTGAAAGAGGAGACTTGTACAAGATTGTGGCCTGAGTTGCAAAGAGTAGATGAGATATCAGCACAGATGCTAAAAGAATATTCAGCTGAACCAGCTATTCCTTTGAGGGAGGTAATCTCTATGGTTATATAATTGGAAAATTGGTTAAAAAGAGATCCAGAGGGAGGTAATCTCTTGTCCAGCTTGGTTTGTGGTGTTGAAAAGGGGAGCCAGTTGGAATTATAGATGTTGAGGTCACCTAGTGAGATGACCTCACTATTTGGATGGTCGGATTGCAGACGGTCAAGTTTTGTGGAGAGAAGAGAAGAGGTCTGGGTTGTTATCGGAGTATGGTAAATGTAGCAGATTAATATTACTAGATGGGTCAAGGAAACCTTGAGCCAGAGGAAGTCAAAAGACGGGGATTAGCCACTCTCTAGCATGCAATGTCTGATCTCACAAAAGTACAGGTGTCACTCTTGTAACAAAAGGAATTGTGAAGTGTATAATTTGGATATTGGAGGTGGACAGTAGTGGATGTAGATGCTATTTGAGTTTCTGTCAAGAGTAGGAGATCTGGTCTGGATGACTATGATGGTGAATGTCATTTATGTTAATGCCACAGATGTTAATGAAGTGGATGTGAAAGTGAGTTTTTAATATGGAAATGCTGGCATGGTTTCTATGTAGTGATTGGTTGCATTGTCATTGTTTATAAAGTTCATCATTAGCTTGTTCACGGTTAGATGGAATAACAGAGTGTTTCAGTAAGGAAATACCGTGAGTAGACATATTACTAACTATTATAATAACGGAATTAACTCACGTAAATTATTCTTTATTCATAGAATTTTCACCCGAGTATCACAGGCATCATCAGTACAATTTAGTCAGAGAATCTTGCAGATTTGTAGCAGATTTATTTAGAAGTATAACATCATCCGCATGCAGATGTTAATGTCAGCAAAGAGCTGACATTAACATCTCCAATTTTGATATCATGTTTAATACCACTTTCCTTCATAATGTGATCCATATAGATAATGAATAACAGAGGGGATAATGTACATCCTTGTCTCACACCAGATTTAACATTAAACCATCTTCCTGTACTTCCTTCAATTCTAACTGCTGACTTACAACTCAAATAAAGACTAAGTATTGCTTGATATAATGCTCCATTGACACCATATAACTATAGTGTATTGAATAGCTTCTCTTGGAACCTTGTCATATGCCTTTTCCAAATCGACACAACTTAAATAAAGATCTTTGTTATATTCCCATGCTTTCTCGACTATTTGTCGTAAAGTGAAGATCTGATCCTGACAGCCTCTATTTGGCCTGAATCCAGCTTGTTCTTCACCAAGCTTTCCTTCCATAATTCTTCTCAACCGTTTCTCAAGTATACTTGCATAGATCTTGCCAGGAACACTCAGTAGGGAAATACCTCTGTAATTCTCACATTCAGTTTTATTTCCCTTTTTATATATGGGTACTATTAGAGCTCTACTCCAATCATCGGGAATTCGTCCCTTTGTCCAGGCTTTCTGAACTATGCAGTGCAGCCACTGTAAGACTCTTATACCACCATACTTCAGAATTTCTGGTTGAATATCATCTACTCCTGCTGCCTTTCCACATTCCAAGCCTTTGACGGCTTTTTCTACTTCAAGTATGGATATGTATTCTTGACTGCATGCCTGGTCAGCATATTTTTTTTTTTTTTTATCACTGTGCTGTCATCACTGCTTGTTTCATTTAGCAAATTTTCAAAGTAATTACTCCATACTTCATGGATATCCTTTTCTCCCGTTTTCATTATAATTGAATAATTAAATAATTATTATTTAATAATTAAATAACTAAATAATTAAATTTAAATTATTAAAAATAAATAAATAAAATAAATAAATAAATAATAATAACAATAATTAAATAAATTTAGAAAATTTAACCTTAGCTGCTTAGGTGGCACTTTGTGAATATAACAGTTATTGCTTAATTAGCCTTGTACCTGTACTGATAATGCCCGTGATACTCAGGTGAAAATTCTACGAATAAAGAATAATTTACGTGAGTTAATTCCGTTATTATAATAGTTAGTAATAACAGAGTGGGGTTGTACAGTGAGAGAAGAAACCTTCTGACTCATTACTGACAGGTTCAGGCCCATGCACTAACTGGTGGCTGGCCTGAGGCACCACTGTTTTAACTAATGTACCCTCAAAATGGAGGAGGTTATGGGTCTCTAAGTATTTATGGAATGGCCTTCAAGAGTGTCACTGTACTGAGAAGAGAGGAGGGAAAAATAGAAACCGGAATCCCTGTCCTGGAAACCAAGCATGACATATGGAAGGTCGTCTATCACCTAGTGGTCTAGTTTGCATTTCCTCCAACTGGGAAAGCATTGCTTTATATTGGGAACACTTCCTAGTTTTGCAGAGCCACTGTTGTGGAAACAAGCCACACCATGGGAAGGTGGGGGGTTGAACTGACACGGAGAGGCTATGTACTGTGCATCTATTGCCCATTAGCAGCATTGCTATCAAAGCACATGTTGAATAGCTATATATGAAGAGAGTAACGTGCATTTTTAATGGTGAGCAGGAGATTATTATTATTATTCAGGACCTCCATGGAGTCATAAGACTCGTAGATTATGCAGCACACATGCTGGCTCATGTCCACCGACTGATATTTGTGTGAGAATTGAAGGCATGAAGGCTCTCAACAGCAGAGATAGCTTAGTTCAACCCAGTAGATTACATGCAGCCAAGAAAAGTAGTTAGTTATGCCTAGCTTCCTGTTAGATAAATTTTAAACTAACATTTATTTTTATCCTTCTTGACAATGGGAAAGTGTTGATATTTTATCAACTGATTAGAAATAAAGGCACATCACTTACAATATCATAAAAAAAAAAAAACAATGCAGCAAACATATCAAATAAAAGGATGAAAGTAATCCACAGTCAAAACAAAACAAAACAAGACAAAAAAAAAGAATGAAAAAGGATTAGCAATTAATGGAGTATAAACAAATATGCAGATTAATCTTCTTTAGCTCTATTAGAAGATTCAAGGAAGAAATATTTTTTAAATATATAAAACAAGCCAAATGACTTTTTATATAACAATATAAAGCCAAAAATTTAATATGGAGATAATATTATAACTCTCAAGGACCATTAGGAATAGTTTGTCATAGTAAATAATTTGCTATTTATTTCTATAATTTGTTGTGAGACTGTGTTACATCAGCCAAATCTAAAAGATGGACTTAAATTATCCCTCTTATAGGAAATATTTCTTCTTTACAAATTCCAGAATTAACTTAAATTATGTAGATATTTTTTTCTTTTAATTTATTATTAATTTTTGTTAAAGTTATTTTTGCTGGAACCACTCTACAACATGTATGTGCAGTTCACACATGCCATTGTTGAATATATCGAAAGTTTATTTTTCGCTTGGTTAGCCTATAATAAATTTAGTTTCATCCTTTATCCAAGTGTGAGCAAACAAAGTTTGTGCCTGAAAATATCTTCAGGACTGGTGTAAGGTAGTACAACACTGGGCAACTCGTAGCAAAGGTGGATCAAGCTAACATCACTCCTATCTCAGTACTCCCATAATGCAAAACATCTCCTTGCAGATATGTATAATATTATGCATTAAGGGAAGGGCCACTACCCAGACTAGTTTCAACCTTTATTGAGGTCTCTTCAGTGGGAGCCAGGCCCAGAAGTGAAGATACCAGGCAGAAGCAATGGCAAGGTCATCTTTACCTATAGGAGTTGCCAAAGTGGAGATGCAAAACACATCTCCTTGCAGATATGTATAATGTTATGCATTTGCTCACACTTGGATAAAGGATTAAACTAAATTTATTATAGTCTAACCAAGTAAAAAATAAACTTTCAACATCTTTCTCGAAATCCAGAGTAATTTAATAAAAGGTGGCACACCGTTTGGCAACTCCTATAGGTAAAGATGACCTCTCCATTGCTTCTGCCTGGTATCTCCACTATTGGGCCTGACTCCCACTGAAGAGACCTCAATAAAGGTCGAAACTAGTCTGGGTATGGCCCTTCTCTTAATGCATAACATCATACATATCCGCAAGGAGATGTGTTTTGCATTATGGGAGATACTGAGATAGGAGTGATGTTAGCTTGGTCCACCTTTGCTACGAGTTGTCCGGTGTTGTACTACCTTACCCCAGTCCTGAAGATATTTTCAGGCGCAAACTTTGTTTGCTCACACTTGGATAAAGGATTAAACTAAATTTATTATTGTTGAATATATCAGTTTCTGTTCATGTTTAATTTGGAAGTCATACTGAAGATGCACTTGATACTGGAACAAAAATTACATATATTTTATATAAAAATTATATATAGAACAACAACAACAACAAAAAAAAAAAAAAAAAAAAAAAAAAAAATATATATATATATATAAATTAAACCCTTTTATGTTATTTATTGTCTTACATTCCTATATGCCAAGTTATAATTCATATGTTCTTCTGTCAGGTTTGCTACAGAGTGAGATGACTTTAAATATGTTAAAATCTAAAGTGATGAAAGAGGAAAAAAATCAGTCTATTTAGAAGCCTATCCCAATGGACATCAAATTATTCTTTAAAATTATTTAAATAATTTTAAAGAATAATTATTTAAAAAAAGAGCCAGGTAGTGAAAATGATGATGATGACCAACTGATTACCCATAAAATGGCAATGGATATACAAATCATAATAGATTAAATAGAATACATTAGAGTATTCTATGAAAGTAAACCATCTAAATGCAATTCTGGATAAACATGGATCCTTCCCTGTGTTAAAGACCCAGAAATATACAGATTATCAGGTTGACATTTATGGCAAAATAAGATGAAATATGAGTAAGTCAATGAAAGCAAACTTTACCTAACAGGCTAACAGCTGTAAATGGATTTGAGCTTTAGCACCATGTGTAGCAAATACATATTTGAATATATGTAATTACTTCAATAGTTTCATGTGATATGAGGCTTATTATTATGCTAATAATAAATATGGCAAATATCCAGGATTTTATAAACAGATCAATCAGTCATAAAATATGTATCTATAAAGGAAGCAATTTACCTTGCACTGTGTACTAACTGAAGTTTTGCCTCCACTGAAGGCAACAGGTGGTGGCATTTGTGGCACCGGAGAAGGACTACCACGATTAGCATATTGAATATTGGTCATGGTATCCAGTGATCCAGTAGAGTTGGCTCTAGAACTTAAACTCACAGATTCTGTGACACCACACTGGCTTGACTCAAGGCCATCCAACTTTTTTTTAGTTTGCTGGAGTTCTCTGGAAAGTTCCTTGAGAATAAAATACCAGTTATCTATTTATTTTCTATTTTTTTTTTTTTAATTTAAATTATACAAAATGCACTTGCTGTTTCACTTTTGAAATAGTTACATTACTTTCAGTTCATATTTATAAAGAAAATAGGTATAAAGCCATTTTTATTAGAAGTTTGATGAGCATACTTTATGTCTAATTATATAGTATATGGACTCCTACTTCTGATCACCAGTTCCTGTTCACATTCATATTTATTATTATTGCACAGGTCTCCATGGAGTCTGAATAGTTTCAAATGGTCTCCATAGTTTGGTTCTCCCACTTATTGTGGGAGAACCAAACTATCCACACAATATCTATCATACTCCCTGGCAACCTGTCCCACTCATTTAGCACTCTCCAAGCAAAAAAATCTAGTCCTCATGCTTGTTAATCACACGCTTAGTCAATTTCCAGGGATGGACTTTTGTTCTGCCCTTCTAGTCAAGAAATATTGTTAAAATATTTCCTATGCATCAATCCTATAAAACTCTTCAAGTAACTTGAATGTTTCTATCATATTCCCTCTTTTTTTGCCTGACAACTAACCCACAAATCCTCAATCTATTCTCATAGGGAACATTGCATGGACCACTCACTATTTTGGACACTTGCCGCTGAAAACCCTCTCCACTACTTTAACCCTAAGAAACCCAGGTGACCAGATCTGAGCACAGAATTGATGCATCAAGGCCATAAAAGAGGAATGATAAGTTCCTCACCTCTGCTTGTTAATGTATTATTCAATAATTAAGTAAATCCCATGAGCTACATTAGCAACTTTAGCAATATACCCCTAAACTTAAACCCTCTATCTACTACTACTACTATTACCCCTCCCCCCCCAAATCCCTAGCCTCATCAATTTGCTGGAGTACAATTGAATCAATGGAAGCAGAGCTTGTAATCTTTTTATCCCATACTAACATAATAATAATCCTATAAAATAACTAGATATTATTTCCCATCAAATTATTTCCAGTATTATTTATGTACAAATTAAACAGCAGTGGTCCAAGTACAGAGCGTTGCAGCATAATACAGGCATCTCTTGATTAACGCGGTTAATTTATCCCTCAATGTTACCGCATATATCAAAATCGCGTTAATCAAATCTAATAATCAATGGTAAAAATTACAATTCGTCCATGATCGATTACTGTATTAATAATTCCTAGGAGGCTGCATAGGAGGAATGACATATCATGCTCACGTCACGAGGCTTGCATGTTTTTGCATGGTAAATGTAACCCTGTGGAACTTGCGGTGGTAAAAATTACAGCATAGGTCACGGTATATCTGAGAGATATTCATTACTAGTATGTGCTAAAATGCAATAAAACAAAGAAAACACACTGCAAATATAATACATGATGGTACAAATTAAGTGGAACAGTGATTCCAACATTATTTCATAGCCGAATGTAGAAATTACAAGAGTTTCGTGTCGAATATATAGAAACTAAACGTTTCGGTGGATGCAAGCATAAGCAACCTTATGGGCAACTCGTAGTAAAGATGGAGTAAGCTCCAGATCACTTTCCTTAGTATTTTCAATAATGTAAAGCACATCGCCTAGAGGAGATGTATGATGAATAAGCCTTTGGCTCTCTATTTCAGTAATACATGATGGTTTATTTATTTTCAGTTACAATCTAGAAATTATTGAACAAATAAAAAAAAACAACCAAACCCTAGTATAATGACATCGGTGGTCGCGGTATCTCTCAGATACAATTCATTGTCAAATATCACAAATCTTTACATAACATGTGTTAAACCAAATGACAGCAAAAAAACAGTGCAGAATATCACTCGTAACATATGAATGCACAGCTACCAAGCTATACACTGAACTGTGTAAAAATATTTATATTAAACACTTAAATATAAAGAGCTAATAAGCTTCATTTCAGCGATATAAATAATATTTTAAATTAAGGGGATATAAAATCCACATTGTTTTAAAAACGAATAAGAAACTCAAAGATTGCAATCAGAGAGTTTCATGCCGAATATAGTAAACTATAAAGTATCGGCAATCACTGGCGTGAGCTAATGCAAGTGACCCTAGTACATAGTACAATATCGGACAACTCGTTGCAAAGGTGGGGAAAGTTCAGATCGCTATTCTTAGGTATTTTCCATAATGTAAAAACACATTTCCTAGGAAATGTATGCTGTTATTACATTATGGAGGATTATGTGGATTTTATATCCCCTTAATTTAAAATATTGTTTATATTAAACATTTTGCATGCATCTGTAAGATCAGCTGCAAGCTCTGCAGGGTTAAAGGTGCATTAATCAAAACTCTTGCCGCGTATATCAAGGGATTGCTGCAATTAATTTCACCGCATTAATCAAATCCAGTGTTAAGCAAGGGATACCTGTACTAGGCATGTGCTTTCTCATGGATTCTGCTCCTTCACAGCCATCCTCATATCCCCCATCATAAATTTCACATCCATCCCCATTTGTTCCAATTTGCATAACAGAGTTACAGGTAGTATCCTGTAAAATGGCTTGGCAAAATCTGGCAGTATCATTGTGTAGCCATTTCCTTTATCCAACTCAGCTGTTTTTTAGCCAACGGCTTTTACAAAATCAACAAAACTTTTTGCTCATTGCCAATCCTAATCCTCCTCCCAAAATCCAGAATACAAAAAATGCATTGCCATTCTCTGTATCCAAGGTGCCACAGAATAAAAATTTCATGTGATAAAAAAAAAAAAAATTATAACATACAAACCTCCTTCAAGTTACACGAAAAATTAATTACCCTTATCTGCTCATCAAAAGATTTTTTCCATCACCTAGACCAGCCAGGGATCTACTACATCCCTCATTCCCACAAACTATCCTATCGGACAAACAGGATGAACAGTGAATATTCCCAACCAGAAGCAACGTAGCTAGGTGGAAGGGTATGACGTATCTCTTAAAGTTAGAAAGGGTAAAAAGAGTGACAGAAAAAGAGCTATGTTCATACAAGGTAGAGATGTAAGAGGGAAATAGTGGGAGTGGTTTTTTGGCAGTATGGTGTGAGATAGAGATAAATAGAATGAAATACTTAGTTGGATGTTGCTATAGACCTGGTAATGTGGATGGCAGTGACCATGAAATGTATAATCAAATAAGAAAAGGGTGATCATTATGGGTTATTTTAATAATGGCGATATAGCCTGGAATGATAAGATAGGAACCGGAAGTAAAGAAAATGAGTAGAGTTTTTGAGGGACAACTACCTCAGGCAGTATGTAACAGAGGACACAAGAGGATTGAGGATCTTGGATTTGATCATCTCATCAAATTATAAATTCATTATAAATGAGGTGTCATATCATCCTCCAGTTGGTGAGTGTGACCATGAAGTGATTACCTGGGTGGTTACCAGCAGTGTGAAGACTGCTGTGAGGAAAGGGTACATGTGGAACTACAAGACTGGTGATTCCATGTGGACATGGAATGAGGAGTTGTGTAGAAAAGAGATCAACGCTGCTTGGGTGATATTCAAGAATTATCTAGGAGAAGCAATGTCTAAATGTATTATGATGGTCAGAAAGTTAAATAAGTAGTTGTGAAATGGATGAATGAAGAGATTAAAGCATGCAATACAGAGGGAAAAGGCATGATGGAGGCAACATAAGGGGAATGGTAATAATCAATTTCACGAGGATAACAAAGGACAGGCAAGAGGGGGGACCTCGTTTGGTAAGGATACCAAAAGTGCAGTATGAGCAGAAGTTAGCTAATGGAAAAAAAATTATGGAAAGATGACACTGATTGGAGAAAATGCCATAAGAACAACTGCTGAAGATATATTTGAGATATTCAATGAGCAGTTCATAAAGGTCTTTCATCCTTGTGAATTCGATGTCAAATTCACAAGGATGAAATTCACAAATTCTCCATGGACTTGATTTTAATAAGGCTGTGGGAGACTTGATAATATATCACCACATATTTTGAAGGAATGTGCCAAGGAGTTGGCATCTGCCTTGATATATTTGTTTAATATGAATCTCACACTGGGCCAAGTTCCTAAGGAATGGAAGGAATGAAAGATTGTGAACTTCATAAGGAGTGAAGTTAGGTGACAGAACTCAAGCATCAAATTATAAGCCTATCTGTGGTTGGTTAAAGTGTTGGAGAGGCTGGTGAAAACCAGGATCCAGAATTGGGTTGACAACAGTGATATTATTTTTGATGGACAGAATAGATTTGCTAAATGTAGGTCATGTTTTAGTAATCTACTTACTTATTACAATAAGGTAATGGCTTCATTGGACAAAAGAGATAGATATAAAATAGTATACTTAGATTTTGCAAAGGCTTTTGTAGACTACTGAATTGGATTGGAGATTGGCTATCTGATAGGTATCAGCAAGAGTTGTATATGGGGGAGCAATATCCTGGATAAGGGAAGTGGTGTGCCTCAGGGATCTGTTTTAGGGCTATTGCTGTTTAACCGGTATCTTTAACATACTGGTTAAACAGATGATACAGATTGTTTGCAGATGATACAAAGTTGAGATGACCTATAAGGAGTAAAGCAGATGGCCTTACTTGAAGAGATTGAGTGAATGGGACAGGAGTGGGGATACCAGTTCAATGTTGCAAAATGTAAGGTTTTAAAATTTGGTAAACAAAGATGGTATGCAGAATTTATGTTTGGTGGGGATATACTGTTGGAGGTGAAGGAAATAAGAGATCTTGGAGTGATGGGGATAAGGATCTAAAATTCACAGGACAATGACTTGTAGAAGCAAGGAATTTCTGGTTACATTGTATAAGTGCTTGATTAGGTCACATATGGGAGGACTGTTTTACACAGATTTGGTCACCTGGTTTTCAAAAGGATGAAGAGATGTTGGAAAGTGTCCAGAGGTGATTGAATATTAGATATGAAAAAAAAGGTTGAGAAGATGCAATTTACATAGTCTAGTAGATAGCAGGAAGTGGGATAATATGAAGAGATGTATGAATTAGTAAGAGGTTGTTATAGGATTAACACTGAAGAAGCTATTCATAAAATGGCAAGAGATTGGGGGAGAACAAGAGGTCATCCCTGGAAGCCATATAAGGAGGGTGTGAACAAGAAGCAGGTTTTTGCATGAAGAGTTGTGAATGATTGGAATGCACTGCCTGAGAGTGTAGCATCTGCAGGAAATTTGCATGTGTTTAATTCAAGGTGAGATAAGCTGTGTGTATGACAAAGGAACCTTCCTAGATGAGTCCTAGAATTCAGTGGTCTTAAATAATAATAATAATATATACACTAGTGGCCAAAATTGTAGAAACCTTTTGAAAAAAGTGTATTTTTGAGGTTTGATGACTCATAACACCACTTTTTTTTGGTGTAATACCATAAAATTATATATCAATAGAAAGATAATTTAATCAAGAATGTAATTCAAAAAAGTTTGTTCAATTATCTGTATTCTATGAAAAGTTATAGCCAAATAACCAGAAAAAAGAAGCACAACTTGCTTAGGTTGATATGAAGTAGTTCCTTCATTTGAATGTAGCCAATGAGCATGAGTGTTTAGAGAGCCAATCAGGTGTCATCTTGTTTTGGCAATGAGCCAATAAGATCACAGTAGGATTCAGCTATTGATGTCATGTATTGGAGCTGAGAGGAGGGCATTTGTCAGTGTGTTATGTGATTGCTATCAAGTTGGTTGGTTTTTTTTTTGTTCTTTCATTTAGTGAGCTTGAAACATAATAAAATTAAAGAAATGGCGCAAAGAGTTGACTGGTCACCCAGAAAGCAATGTAAAATAGTACTATTAAGTGAACAAGGCTACAGTTATGAAGAAATTAGAAGAAAAATTGGCGGAAACTTAACCGAAGGTGGCATTTCTAAATTTTTGAAGAGGTATAAGGAGACTCAATCACTACCAAACCAGACTGGTAAAGGCAGGAAAAGGTGCACAACAGCAAGTGATGATAGAAGAATTGAGAGACTGTGGCTATGTGACACAAGATAATCATCTGGGTGTATACAAGATGAAATGGTGCAATACAATGTGAAGTTCACATTGTATTGCACCATTATTACACTCAACTTCACATTGCTGCATAATTCCTGTAGTTTGCAGGAATTTGATCTAAATGCTAGATTTCCATGAAAAAAGCCATTTTTATCTCTCAAAGAAAAGTTGAAAAGATTAAACTGGACTAAAACCCATGTTAACTGGACAGCGGAACAATGGGACAGTGTTATTTGGAGTCATGAGACCAAAATCTTCTGTTTGGTAGTGATGGCATAAAATACGCAAGGAGAAGAATTGGAGAAGATTTGCATTCTGATTGCATTAACCTACCGTGAAACACCCACTTAGTATTATGATCTGGGGTTGTATGACATCAAAAGGTGTGGGCAGAATTTGCATGATTAATAGGAATATAAATGCCCAAAAATACATAAATGAAATACTTGAGCCCAAACTGATGCCTTCTGCACGTGATCTTTTCCAAGATAATGAAGCATTTATATTTCAACAGGATTCAGCTCCATGTCATGTTGCTGCTGTGTGCAAAAAGTGGTTTCAAGATAATCATATTCCACTGCTGGAATGGCCTGGGAATAGTCCAGACCTTAACCCAATTGAAAATCTATGGAGCCAACTAAAGAAACTTGTTAATCAGAAGCAACCCACCAATAAAACCCAATTAATAATTCAATCTTGGTTTCACATTATAACAGCTGCAGAATTAAAACACTTGGTTCCCTCCATGGGAAGGCGTTGTAAGGCTGTAATTAACGCTAAAGGTTACCCAACTAAGTATTAACTCACATTGTGAGAATTTTTGTATATCTCATTTTTTCTATGTGTTTCACTTTTCTTCTTTATAACTGCTGTTCTAATAAAATATCCTTCATAAAAGTTATTGCATTACATTCTTGATTAAATTATCTTTCCATTGATATATAATTTTATGGTATTACTTCAAAAAAAAAAAGTGGTGTTATGAGCCATCAAATCTCAGAAATACACTTTTTCCAAAAGGTTACATACATGCTTGAAAGATTTTTTTTTACCTTAGTTCTATTATACATTAAAGATACCAAGAAATTATATACTTGGTTTTAATCCTTAACACAAGGAAGCAAAATAATGTTTTGTGCGTGAAATATATTCATGCCTGAGCTACTTGTATATATAGACTGATGACTCACATTACTTGCCTCAGTCAGCCTCTGTAGCTCAGTTGGTATAAATGAAGCCCTTTGGTTGGAAAGACCTGGGTTCGATTCTTGTCCATGAGGAACCTTTATCTGGTCTCTTTCGACTAAAGGTGAGTTAGCCAGTCTCATGGAGGTAGAGGGTTTTTTTCACCTGGAAACTGACCTGTGAACACACACAGATCTACAGTCATAAAAAAAAATCATACTTAATCCCTCATTATGAGACTCAACCACTCCTAAAAGATGGTTGAAGAAAGGGGAAACCCCACACAAATAAACTTGCCTTAGTATGTATCCTATAATGCAAAGCACACTACCCAGACTGGTTTTGACCTTCATTGAGGTCTCATCAGTAAGAGCCAGACCCAGGGGAGATACCAAGGTTGAAGTAATGCACAAATCGCATATATATATCATATTCAAGTAGCTAAAAAGTGCTAGACCTTATTAATAAAAATCCATGGATGAGAGAAAGATGTTGAAAGTTTTTTGCCTTGGTTCTATTATACATTAAAGATACCAAGAAATTATATATACTTGGTTTTACTCCTTATAATTATATATACATTGTTTTACTCTATGGAAGCAAAACAATGTTTTGCACGTGAAATATATTCACATCTGAGCAACTTGTATATAGAGGACTTCAGATCACTTGCCTTAGTATTAAAAGGATTAAAACCAAGTATATAATTTCTTGGTATCTTTAGTGTGTGTGTACTGTATCATCTTTTACTCATTTAGACAAGGTGGCCTGTTTTTATCTTTATGACATATTACAGATGGTCTTTCAACTTACTTTATAAGTTTTTGTTAGTTTAGTTATTAACATACTAGTTTAGTTCAATATGGTTAAATATGTCTTCATTTTTGTTTTTAACTAATGAGGGAGGCCGCATACCACTCATATATCATGTCATATAGGATATTGCTTTCGCTTGAATTCATTCAAGCTACCTGCACTCACAGAGTGTGCAGATAGCTTAAATAGCCTCCAAAGGCAATTTATTATAGTCACACAAGGTTCTAGGAGAGAAAAATCTCTCACTCCTTTCTTCACTGCATTCATTCTCAAGTTCCATGGATCTCCTCTTCAAATCCTCCATAAAATGAAAAATTCCATTTACTGGTATCCTGTATTACCCTTTCAAAAGTTTGTAGGTCTCTATCATATCATTCATGTTTCTTCTGTCTGCTAGCATCTGCAGTCCACAAATTCTCCATCTCTTTCTCTCTCTCTCTCTCCTCATCAGATTGACCATAGAAAGCTATGGCCAATCTGGTCTTTCAGACCATGTTTTGGATACAACCCATAGGATCTCCTGGAGAAAAACCACCATGCTCCACCAAATTCAAAAAAGAAAGACTGTTTTTAGAATCTGTGGCAGCACTCAGAATTCAACTGAATTTAAATAAATATGGTTGCATGAAACTTCCTAAAATTTGGGAAACATTAATTATCAGAGATCCCACTTTACATCCTAAGCCACATACAAACGCCCATAGAGGGTGCACTACCAGACTTTAAGAGTCACTCGTGTATTTCACTTAGTATTGTGTTGTATTTGAGAACGTGTTACAAGAGTTATTTTTATTTCTAATCCCTAAAGATGTCTCAGTGACTGAGACAAAATATTGAAAGCATTAAAATTAGTTTTAATCTTTTCCTAGTGCTGTAAATATTCCATTAAACTCCAACACAAACCACTTCTTGATATCTGTCAATCAACCATCCTCTTATCAACACCAATATGTTATAATCTAATCACATATTTTCCAATTTATGCAACAGTGTTTCATGCTTTTCTGTCAAAAAAGCTTTTGCAAAATACAAAAGTATTGTGGTATATATCCATTCCCTTTGTCTAACTCAACTGTGACAGTATTATAAAATGTGAGTAAGTTGCTCAAATATGACCTTCCCTTAATTGCAAAATATAGATTCTCTCAACCCATTTCTGTATACAAGCCTTAACCAACTTTTCCATCTTCACCACACTCCAGAGATACCAATAGGTTGATAGGTGGATATATCAGTCTTTGCACAACCCTTGTACAATGGGGTTATATACATTCTTTCCACTGCTGTGCAATTTTTCCCTGTGCTGAAACTCAAATTAAACAGCCAAGTTTAATTTGACAAGGAACAGTCAATTGCTGAATGCTCTTAACATCCATGCTGATATCCCACCAGTCTCTATTGCTAAATTAATATTCAGTTTGTACAACAGCTCTACTCCAGTACCTCATCCAGCTGAGTTTCATCCTCTGGTGTACAGGTCGAATTGAGCTGAAGTTTGCATATACAAGGTTGATAGCTTTTTTGCAAAATGAGCACTCATTATTTGAACAAACTCTTTTGCATCTGTCACCTGCATACCATCCACATTAATGAGAGTTATTCTTTCAAATTAATTCCATCTTTTATTTGCAACTAATGATAGAATTCTTTCAGGTTGTCTTTAGCTTGCATAAGTAATTTTTTTTCATACTCATACTTAGCTTTCCTTACCACGGTTACAAACCATCTAGTATGTGTCTTATAATATTCATAATTTACATCAATCTTACATGCACAGTATTCCTTCCACATCATATTTTTTTTTTTTTATAAGAATCTCTTACTTGATAAGAAGCACATCAATTTCACTCTCACCATGCTTATTCTTCAAACCCTAGGAACGCATTCTGATATTGCATCACTGATGTGTTTTTTAAAATACTGCCAATATTCTTCCCATTTATCAATCAACCAATACCATGGAATCAAACTTAGTATTCTCCTCAGTTGGTTAAAATTTCTTACCTTAAAGCTCAGCATGAAAAATTTTCTAAAGGAATATTCATAATTAACTACATCCATCTCACATCAGTATGATTAATGGCACCAACCATAGGCAGAACAGTCATGTCTTCAGAACTCCCTCTGACACTACAATCAGAACTAACACTCTTTGATCTTGAGTTTCTTCTGTCGCATGCTGCTAAGGATGTTGCCAGGCAAAGTTAAATAAATTTGGTTTCATTCTTCTGACGAGATTTCACTGTTACCCAATTAGTGCTGGGATAATTAGTCACCCACAATGATTAATCATTTATAACCCATTAGGTTTATTTGGTGCATTTCATCATCCTTGGCAGCTAAGCCACTAGGTCTGTAGCAATGCCCCAGAACATATATGATCATGATAGATCCCACCTCACATCAAACATCATCAAACTCACTGCTAGATAGAAAATTGTTAATAATATTGCAATAACTCTCTAACCTAACTAGACTCAAATCATCTGATGACAATATTTTCCAGCATATCCATATCAGGCAATGCAGGGGATTTCTCAGGAGTATTTGTATTTTGTCTGTTTCTTGGAGATTATAGCATTGGCTAAAAAAGCTTGAAGCGAGTTAGTTTAATGGTAAGAGCATTATTATTATTGCACCCTCCATGAAGTCGGCAGATTCAATGCGGGAGGTTCATTCAACTGACAACATAATTATCATACCGAATCTTAAAATACTTAACACTCCTTGCATTAACACATATTCTGGTAATGTGTTCCATTCACTGACAATTCTCCATGTAAAAAATCTACTCCTCACACCCATTTTCTCCACACTCTTACATAACTTCCAGGGATGGCCTCTGGTTTTTCCCTCTCTCATCTTCTACTCTTTTTATAATAATATCTGGATTAATCTGATAACATCCTAACTTAAATCTCTCTCTCTATCATATCACCTATTTTCCTTTTATCTACCAAATTCTGCAATTCACATTTCTTCAACTTCTCTCCAGAGCAGCATTCCAAAGTGCTGATATTGTCTTAGTCACTCGTCTCTGGACCGTCTCCAATGAATGTTTCCACATCACACTGAAAACCAGGTGACCAAACCTGAGCATAATAGTCCAAGTGTGGTCTGACCAGTGGTTTATACAGTGGCACCACCACTTCCTTATTCCTACATGTTAAGAGTACTTCTTATCATAGCAAAACTATGATGTGCAGCCTTTGCAACACTTGTAATATACCCTCTAAACTTCAGTTTACTTCAACCATTACACCCAAATCTCGAATCCCAGCCACTTCCTGCAATACAGCACCATCAATATAGTACACAGCCTTATATTGCTGCCCTACAAAATGCAACACAATGCACTTATTAATATTAAAATTACAACCTTGCTCCTTTGTCCAAGTCAAAAGTCTATTCATCGTGAAGGAATTAACATTAACAGTGCTACTTATAATTCTGTCCAAGTTTGCATCATCAGCAAATAACTGAAGATCCCCAGTTAGTCCACATGATATATCATTTATAAATGAGTTAAACAGCTATTCTCTTGGCACCTTGTCATATACCTTTTCCAGATCGACAAAACTTAAATACAGATCTCTGTTATATTTCCATGCTTTCTCAACCATTTGTCGTAAAGTGAAGATCTGATCCTGACAACCTCTATTTGGCCTGAATCCAGCTGGTTCTTCACTAAGCTTTTCTTCCATAATTCTTCTTAATCGTTTCTCAAGTATAGTGGTATAAATCTTGCCTGGAACACTCAGTAGGGATATACCTCTGTAATTCTCACATTCAGTTTTATTTCCCTTTTTATATATGGGTACTATGAGAGCTCTACTCCAATCATCGGGAATTCGTCCCTCTGTCCAGGTATTCTGAACTATGCACTGCATAGTTCAGAATACCTGGACAGAGGGACGTGTAAGACTTTAAGACTTTTATACCACCATACTCGAGCATTTCTGGTCGAATATCATCTACTACTGCTGCCTTTCCACATTTCAAGCCTTTGATGGCTTTTTCTACTTCAATTATGGAGATGTATTCCTGACGGCATGCCTGGTCAGTGTTTTTTTTATCACTGTGCTGTCATCACTGCTTGTTTTATTTAGCAATTTTTCGAAGTAATTACTCTATACTTCAAGGATATCTTTTTCTCCTGTTTTCATGTCACCTTTATCATCTCTAACTCCTTTTACAGCATTCTTTCCTCCATTCCTAAGCTTCTTCAACAATCTCCAGAATATCTTGCCACCTTCTTGATATTTATTTTCTATGTTCTTGGCAAAGTCCTCCCATGACTTTTGCTTAGCTAGTTTTACACACTATTTAGCTTTGTTGCATTTGTCTCTGCATTCTCTAAGAGCAAAAGCTGACTCATTTGCCAGGAACTTTTGATATGCTTTCTTCTTTTCCTTCACTGCCTCTTTAACTTCCTGTATCCACCATGGAGTTCTAATTTTTCTATCCTTGCAGACAATTTCACCACATGCCTCTCTAGCTGAATCAATCAGGGTTTTCTTCACGACTTGCCACTGAATCTCCAAGGTTTGGTTCCTGTTCTCAAACTCTTTCATTTTTTCTTCAATAATCTTTGTGTATTTTAGTCTACAGTTCACATCTGAGAGCTGCTCAACTTTTATTCGCTTTAAAACTTTCTTACATGTCATTCTTTTCAATATGAAATTCAATTTTATCCTGCTCAAGACTTTCATAGTGATCACCTCCAATTTCAAATCCTTTGGACACTCTGGTGTCCTGCACCATGGAGAAAACATCACTATCAATAATAACATTGTCAATGAGACTTTTCTTATTCCTTGCTTCTTCTCTCCATGTGAATTTGTGCACATTTTTATGTTGGAACATGGTGTTAGTAATAACCAGTCCATGTCCTAAGCAGAAATCCAAGAGATATTTGCCATTATTATTAGCTTTGCTCTTTTCTCCAAATTTTTCCATAATATTTTTTGTCTCACAATCATTTCCTACTCTGCTATTTAGATCCCCAACAAGGACCAACTTTTCCTTTTTTATTGTGTCAGTAGCTTTCTCTAGAGCCTCAAAAAATTCTTCCACTGCTACCTTAGTAGAGTCTTCTGTGGGACCATAGGCACAAATAAGTCTCATTGTTCAGTTCCCCATTCTCATATTTGCCTACATCACTCTACTTGAGACTGTCTGCCATTCAAGAAGATTAGCCTCATATTTAATGTTGAATACTATGGCTACTCCATCTTTTCCTTTATTGTCATTGCCTGAATATAACATTTTGTATTTATTGCTCAGAAAGATCTCACCAGTTTTTGTCTTTTTTGTTTCAGTCACCCCTATTATGTCGATCTGGTACTTATCTAATTCCTCTGCTAGCTCCATTTCTTTGCCATTCTAGCTTCTTATGTTGATAGTACCGATCTTTAACTCTGGTGATGTTGAGTTGGGGTGTGCTTTCAGATTTGTTCCAGTAGCTGACTTTTCGCTATTCACCCTGGTTCCTTGGTGAAAACAACGGGGCCTTGTTTAACCGGGCGACGCCCCAGCTGGCATGAAATTTTGTCATGTTGTACCATCATTTTGTATACTGGCTTAAGCCAATAGGAATACAATTTGGTCGGCTAAATCCCAAATTGTCAGCCCATCCTCATTTGTTCAGTATCCAGGTAGATACCCAACAGGGTGCACCATGAGAAGGTGAGGATTGGACATTAGGTCAGAAGCCCTGGTCGGTTCTCCACATTCCTTTAAAGGTTACGTGGAGGTCACATGCTGCTTATGATAATCATCTCTCAGAAACTCTACAAATTCACTTTCCTTGTTCCCATATACTGTCTTCTCCTTCCATCCTATATTCTTGTAATTAAAGTCTCCTATCAGGATCACCTTTTTATATGCCCAATTAATCTGCCTAAACATTTCACAATCAGTATTCTCTACATTCCCTGGCCAATAACAGCATCCTATCAGATATACTAGCCTGTTAATTTCAACTTCACACCACACAGGTTCAAAATCTGTGCATGCATTATCAACTTCCAAGCTTTGTGGACACAATTCTCTATAATCATTAACAGCACTCCCTCCTCTTTTCACATTTCTATCCCTGACATCACATCCTCCTCAGACAACCAATTTTCACTTATTCCAATTATCTTTGGGTATACTGACTCAATCAATGCAACAAACTCAGCTCTCTTGTTTCGAATACTCATTTCATTTGTGTTCAAGCATAACAATCCCCATGTCCTTGAGGCCATTCCACCAGCACCAACATTCTCTATTCTAGCTGCTATACCACACTACTGTCTTCGGTCTGATTACTCCAGTTTCCCCTGATCACGACTCTGATTTCCATTTCTACCTATCTCATCTTCACCTTTATGCATTCCATCACCTTGTGCTGCTGCAACCACATCTTCAACTTCGTATCCATCTTCCTACTGTCATACAATCTGTTTAGTTGTATTATCTGACTTAATAGGTAGACTCTGATCATTTACTACATTAACTTCTTGACTCTGTACCATCTCAGAAAATAATAGCCTTTCTAAATGCCCAAAGCCAGACCCATTCAAATGCAATCCATCAACTTTAAACCATTCCAACTTTCATGCAAATTCACTCCATACATTTTCAAATTGAACCCCCTTTGCCTCACACAGATCAGCCATCTTACTATTTATAATCTCTATTCTCCTTCTCAATTCACTATTGTCACATCTAGGCAAAATGCTAATGACTTTTCAGCAACACTATTTTTTTTTTTACCTGCCGCAACAATTTCTTCAAATTCCTATCGAAATTATTTTTTTTCCCCAATAGTCATTTGTGCCCATGACTACCACTAGTTTTGATACCCGGTCTTTCCTTTTCTGCAGCACATTAGTTATTTCATTATTCCACCAGGAAAGCAAGTTTTGTACACTTTGTTAGTCATCACACCTCTAATAATCGAGTTCCAGTACAATGATATACAATTATCCTTTGACTCTTTCTTCATAATACTAGCATCCTCCTTCTCATTTTCATCAGCTAATCTTTTCTTTAGATGTTTAATATCCTCTTCCAGATGTTTCCATGCTATTCATTTTCACCAACTCTTGCCTAAGCTTTTCTACTACAATCCCAACTCTTGCTCCCATTTCCAATTGCTCTAATCTATCAAGACACTCTTCACATATGTTAATGCTTCCTTCTTTTTGTTTACCAAACAGCCCGTAAATCTCTCGCATTTTTCAGTGCATACATATAGCAATTTTAACAATGCTTCCACTGTGAAAAATCCAAAGCAAAGGTCAATCTTTGTACTGAAGCTTTCCATGCTGACGACATATATTTCCTTATGGATGCCATTTTCAGAAGCAGTAAGAATAAACAAGTAGCAAAACACAATATAAACAACAAAGAATTCCAACAACACTACTGAAGGACACTAGCATCCAAACTGATAAATATGCAGCACAATTTGCTATAAAAAGCCACACTATACACTAATTAATAACACTTTTTCTTAGTACAACCCAAATCTACCACTACGTTCACTTGCAACTCTAGTGCCCACACCATTATCATCAGAACAGATATCTCTGGCTGTGTGAGTTAGTGTTTTTAGGATACCATATTGTTGAGCTGGATGATGGTGTGATTGTATAAATATCTCCCAGTATGTGTAGGTTTTCTATGAACAGAAAAAAGGTGATGAACCACTGGAAAGGTGTGCAACTAGTTTATCTAGGAAAGGCAGACAGTCATTAGCTTCTTGTTTCATTGTGAAGTGGATTTTAGGGTGTTGGTTATTTAAATGCACTAAAAATTATTTAATGAGTCTGGACCATCTGGCCAAATGGCAAACACATCAACATAATGCAGCCAAACCACTAGTTTGTAGAAATTGGCTTAAAAGATGGGGGGGAATGGCAAAGTTGTATGTTTCGGTTGTTGGTAAATTTTCCCTTTCCATGGAAAATAACAAGCATGTACTGTAAATTTGAGTAATTCAATGTCTGGTGGGGGTTTAACCTTTAATAAATCAAGGGTCTCAATTAATGGTACAGTGATGTAATATCAAAACTAATCATTATGTCTGAATTTTTTAAAATATGATCTTTTAATATACTTTTTAGGTGAACAAAATTTTTAACAAAAGATTAAGAATTACCTATGAAAGGGATTAGTAACTTAGACAAATGTTTAGCAAGTTAGTAAGTAGGACAGTAAACTATTCAAAATTGGGTAAAGGGGTGTATCTTGTTTGTGAATTTTTGGTGCTCCACATATTTTGGGTGTTTTACAAGAACAGGCTCGAGTTTGTTCAGTTTCTTTAGGCCAGGAAGTAATTTTCTTCAGTAATTTACAAACTTTATTCTTTTATAAGTTAGGATCACAATCTGTGATATGGATGCGGATTGATCTAGTAAAAGAAAGTGCATTTTGTTTTCATATTCTGTTAGATTCATAATCACAGTTGCATCACTTTTGTCTGTTTTGGTTATCACTGTATAGCCAAAAGCCATATACAGTGATAACCAAAACAGACCTTCTCCTTTTGTATAGCCAAACGGAGAATGCTTCATAGCTAGGAAGCATTCTCCTGGCTCCCAAACAAGTGTAGTTGCATTAATTTGCTAAAAATTTGGTAGACAGTTATCTTAAGATCAACTCCTACACAGTTGTAATACTTCTTTTTTAACAATATTAGAGTGCCAAATTAGGACTTTAGATCTTTTGTCCATTATAATTTGAACTGTTTCACTTATTCATTGTCACATGTAAACATGTGAAATTTGTTGTTTTGAAATCCAGCAAAATATAAGCCAGTTAATGAGCATCTGTTTATAATTTAGTTCATTTGGTGTAGTAATAATGCTAAAATAAGTTATGAATAACATCCAACACCTAAGCTTGTCTATAACTTTGTATAAGCCTTAATGTCATGACAGGATATTCTTATCTAAATGATCTATGCTTGTTGTACAGGAGAAAAACCAATTTGGAGGAGAATGCCAGCTCCATATGAGAATGACTAACTCACCATAAGTTGAAGTCATTTAACAAAAAGGTTCCTCAACATTTGAGATTAAATTTTTAGAGTTGTCTAAGCATTGTTTTAAATACTAATTGAGCAAACAGGAGGCGTTTTCCTTTTCTAATAACTAAAAAAATAAATAAATAAAATAAAATAATTCCTTTTTTCCTCCTCTACTAGTTCTAATAACTAAAAAAAAATAAATAAAATAAAATAATAATAATTCCTCTTTTTAACTAACTTTTTAACTTAACTAATGTCATGATAGGATATTCTTATCTACATGATCTATGTTTGTTGTACAAGATGAAAACAAATTTGGAAGAGGCAATATCAACATGCAAAGTTAGAGTTGGATTTGATACAGGAATTGTAGAAATAAAAACAATGAAAATATGAGATCCTCACCATCTGTTTTAGTCATGAATGGGAGACAGTTTCAAGTAGGATAATATAGGCAAATTCGAAAATGAGAAACTGGACAATAATTCTCTATATTATTTTCTTTCTTTGTATGATTCTCTGGAAGAAGCTCCATAATCTTCTAAAAAAGTGCAGCTACTTCCAGAGGATTAGATCATTTAGATCTAATCCTCTGGAAGTAGCTGCACTTTTAGATCTGGTTTAGATCATTTAAGCACACCATTTTTAGTTTTTAATTTCTTCTCTGTTTTGTTTTCGATCCGGTGCTTTTCCTATTATACTCTCCAAATGGTTGCAGATAGGCTATCAGTAGAACAAGATTAAGAAATTCTTTCCTTTCCAATTTCTCATCTTAATCTACATCTGAATATTTCATGGTTATTAAAAATCACTTTTATATTTTTAATCTTCCAAATATTATTATATTTGACAAGAAATTATATTCATGTTTAAATTATAACCTTTATTCAAGTGTAAGCAAACAATTGCATGAAATATTTTTACAACTAGACTACTTGTACATAGAGACTCTTGACTTCATATAAACTGCCTTAGCATCCCATAATACTGGTGGTGGACAGTAGATGGCATTGGCGTAGACAATGTAGTTGGTGGATTGAGTGGAGGAGACGGTGAGTTGTAGAGTAGGTGCCCCTCCCTCGATGAGTCTTTGGACTCTTTGGAAGTGTAATAATAATAATAATGCAAAGCACACTTCCTTTCATACATGTATACCTGCTATGCATTATGGAAAGGATCATTATCCAGAGCAGTTTCAACCTTTATTGAAGATTTCATTGGTTCAGTATCCTCAGAATTCCATAAACTCATTAGCAACCTAAAAAGGTCTGTATGAAAGTCATGTAGCTCAAACATAAACTCTGTTGTATCTCTTAAATCAACATGAAACAATGTGCTGAACCTCAGTCCAGCACAGTCACAGCCATGCCAAGCTTTATGTCTACTGCAGCAGTAGGCAAAACTCATTTCTCTCACACACACACACAAAAGGCAATTTGCCTGTGAGGAAGTCCCAAGTGGTAAACATAGCTCACAGCAAGTCACTTATTTTTTTACCATCCCTTAATACATCTCTTCTGACAAAGCCCTTGTAAAAACTGATAAAAATTTCAAGATTAGCAAAAAACGACATACAGAGTTCCTAAGAGTGTATTATGGTCTTTCATTTCGACCTCATTAACAAATGAAGCCTGAATTTCATTGTTTGTCAAATTTAGAAATTTTACAGGTATATGTACTTTAAAATATATACAGTAACCCCCCCCTCCACACACTTACGTAAATTCGCAGCTACATAATAAATCTTGAAAATGTACTAGCGCGTATGAACATGTTTGAGGCTTTTGCATCTTTGACATCCATTGCAGTATGCAATGACATAATGTTAACTAGACACAGCATTCACAGCAAATGTAACGAATAGCAACAGGTTACCGGTCAACACCGAGAGCAGCAGAGGGCAAGTGCGCAAAAGCCATAACATTCAAACTGAAACCTACCAATTAGAAATAAGGACTCCATAAACAATTCCTCCTTTCTCCGACCCATCAGTAGTCCATGCCTCGTGTGGTTAGTTTAGTCACTTGTTTATCACCGTTAGTGTTCGTTGTTTATTTACCCTTAAAATGGATTCGATACCCTTAGAATGGATTAAAATGCAAAACTGAATGTGCAGGTAATAAATCTAAAAAACAAATCTGCAATTACTTTAGAAGAAAAGTTGAAAATAATTCGTATGTATGAAGACAGGAAAATTATATCAACAATAGGTCGGGATATAAATCGACCTATTTCGACAGATAATACGATAGTGAAAGATAAAGTTCGAATTTTTCATACTTTAATAGTTTATAACTGAGTAAATACTGCTGCATGATGTTTCATTTATAAAATAATACCATATAAATAATATACATATCTGTATATATACATACATATAATAATAATAAATATTGCAGTTTCTTATGAAGTTACACTTAAGCAATTTACAAATTCGACTTACGTAAAATTCAAGTTACGTAAAGGTTTATGGAATGCATTACTTACATAACTCGGGGGGTTACTGTACTTTGAAATCAAGACTTATAAGAAAATGTTTCATCCAAAATTATGCAATGCATCTCGGATTAGACGGATAGAACTACTTCATCTATGGTTGAGTTTTTGGGTTGTGATAATTTTAATTACAACTAATCAGAAAGTCCATGATGTGCTGCAAATTGGTATTTTTTTTTATAATATACCATTATATTAGAACGATAGAACTATTTCATCTATGGATGAGTTTTTGGATTGTGATAATTTTAATTACAACTAATCAGAAAGCCCATGATGTGCTGCAAATTGGTATTTTTTTTTTATAATTTTGAACATATGGAGAGTTTTTCTTTAAAAAAAAAAACAAGCAAACAAACAGTATTCTACACTAATAATAGACTAGCATAAGAGAAGAACTGAGTATACTGTAGCTAGCTTTCATCCAAAACACCATTGTCTACTGTTTATAAGTCTGGAAGAGCTGCAAGTAAACTATCAATACATAAAACATCGATTTTGAAAATGTTAAAAGCAGGAAACTTGCATCCTTTCCCAATGGCAGTCATGCCTTCTTGTCTCCAGCCAAATGTATTGGCTAAAACCTCTGTCTGACACTGCTCCCACCAGTATAATATTAAGGGTTCTATTATTACCAACAGAAAAGTCAACCTTCTAGCTTCTTACTTCTCCTTCAGTACTTGCACAGCTGATCATGGTAAATATTCCCCAACCATTCCAACACTCAACACCACATGCCCTTTTTGACCTTTCACCCAAAAGAGATCAGAAAACTTTTTCCAAATTGGAAACCAAAAAGTCTCCTGTCCTGATTGCACTCCTTTGACTGTTCTAAAAGTGTTTACTTCGGAGCTCATCTCCACTCTATATCACCTTTTATTGCTCTCTTATTCCACTGGCATCTGTTCTGTAATCTAGAAATTAGCCAACCTACAACCCATTCCTGAGATGGGTAGTCAGCCTGGTTTGTCAGATTTATTAGTCAAGTGGTTAGAGTACTGCAGTGGACATGGATGTTCGTGATTGTCTTTAGGTGGAGGATGAATGTCATCGCCTGGTGTGAGACCACTGTCCTGCTTATTGGAAGCCTGAGTGGCTTGAAAAAGTTCCGTTTGGTCTCTAGAGCAGGGTTTCCAGACTATGTAAAAAAATACACGAAAAAAAAAAAAAAAAAAAAAATATATATATATATATATAAAATATTGATAAAAATAGAAAAAAAAATTCTTAGTCCACCCATGGTACAAAACTGCACTATAGGTTTACAAAATAGCCTTTTATGGGTGGGAGAAATATAAAAAAAATTTCAATCTTCACAATATTTATCTCATTTATCTCACCTCAGTTTTCTCTAAAGTACTATCAGCACTCAACTCCTATGCCATCCTGAAGACTTTAAACTAATAACTAATCCATACCACCAGTATGGATTCCATTACTGTTAATTAACAAGGGATCTGCTCATTTACATTACCCAACTCTGGACAAATGCTATGGAAAAAGTCAACAAAATCAACAAATCCTGAGTAGATACTCTTGCCATTTTGACTAGATCTAGCAAAAAAGGTCTATTAAATAATTGGTCTGTCTCCCAGTAAACTTCTGCAATTGAGTTGCAAGCTTCCAACTGCATACACATTTTATGTAATGGTTCCTTATCTTTTATTTATGCAACTAATGCAGGCATCCCAAAAGGCTGTTCTTTTGTCCATCGTCTTCCTTCTATATATTAGTGATCTATTCCAGCTGACAAACAAGCCAATATACAGTTTTGTAGATGAGAGCCCACTGCACTCTTCTTTTCCATTTGACAAACCTTGCAATGTACAAATCACTACACCCTTCAGAACTTTAATCTCTAGTATCGTTTACTCTAATCTCAGATCACTTGTGGCACAAACATATTACAAATATTGCCTCCTTTGCAACCAAAAATTATGCTTCCTCTTTCAATCAAGGCATCACTTCACCTCCAAACAGTTAACTCTATATGAATCACAAATATGTTAATCACTAAATACTGCTCAGCACATCTTGGGTTGTGCTCCCTAAAAATACTCAATTATGTACAGAAAAGAGCAGTCAGGCTGATCCCCCCTCTCTCTCTCACTAATACACTTCACTCATTTTCACTTATGCATTCAGTTTTAGCTACTTATATCTTCTACAAATGCATTTATGGCCATTGCTCATCAGAACTGTTATCAATAATTCTATAATTTGTTAAAATCATTTACATGTATACAACAGCTAATTAATACTCCTTCACAGATCAACTTCAAATTTAGAACAAATTTCTCTTTGTTTGTGCCTTCTATTGTTGCCCTCTGGAACAGTCTCCCACCTTATGTGTTTATCAAGGAATTTAATCCATAACACTTCAAATCAAAATGTGAATGAGTTTCTTCTTGCCCACCCACAGTCCTAGAATACTAGAGGTTGACCAACTTCTTGTGGATGGAATTGTCATAAAAAGGACTGCATGCAAAGCTAAGCTATGACATCATTTGCCTCATTACCTCAATGGAGAGAATTTTGTGCTCACCAACTAACAATCGTGACTTCAAATCCCACTGCAAGCATGGATGTTAAAGGATATCATCAGGTGGCAAATGGAATTCAATGCCAACCATCTTGTCTATTCAAGGACTGAAGTAAACAAGATTTCATGTTTGGTTTTTGTTCTAAGTTCACAGATAATTTAACCCGCAGACTACCAATGATGTTGATGTGCTTTTCATTTTACAACCTTTTGTGAATGGAATTCACATTAAAGAGAGAGTGAGAGAGAGAGAGACAAAAAACTAAAATACACAAATATATCAAAAGTTCCTGGCAAATAAGCCAGCATGTGCTCTTATAGAATACAGAGACAAAGGTAAGAAACCTAAAACACTGAAATACACAAACATTATTCAAGAAGAGTTCCAGAACAGGAAGCAAATGTTGGAAATTCAGTTGCAAGCCCTGAAGGAAACACTGATTGATTCAGCTAGAGAGGCAAGTGGTGAGGTTGTCTGCAAGGGAAAAAAAAATCAGAACTCCATGGTGGAAACAGGAAGTTAAAGAGGCAGTGAAGGAAAAGAAGAAAGCATATCAAAAGTTCCTGGCAAATAACTCAGCTTGTGCTCTTAGAGAATATAGACAAATGTAAGAAAGCTAAACACTGTGTCAAACTAGCTAAACAAATGTTATGGGAAGACTTTGTTAAGAATATAGAAAATAAATATCAAGAAGGTGGCAAGATATTCTGGAGGTTACTGAAGAAGCTCAGAAATGGAGGAAAGAGTGCTAAAAAGAATTAGAGATGATAAATGTGACATGAAAACTAGCTAGTTTTCATATTACGCTACAGTTATATGGAGAAAAAGATATCCTTGAAGTATGGAGTAATTACTTCGAAAAATTGCTAAATGAAACAAGCAGTGATAGTGCAGTGGTAAAAAACACTCAACAGGCATAGAGTCAGGAATACATATCCATACTTGAAGAAAAAGCCATCAAAAGCTTGAAATGTGGAAAGGCAGCAGGAGCAGTTGATATTTGAACAGAAATATTCAAGTTATGGAGGTATGAAAGTCTTACAGTGGCTGCACTGCATAGTCCAGAAGGCCTAGACACAGGGACAAATTCCAGATGATTGGAGTAGAGCTCTCATAGTATCCATATATAAAAAGGGAAATAAAACTAAATGTAAGAATTACAGAGGCATTTCATTACTGAATGTTCCTGGTAAGATATATGCAAGTATACTTGAGAAGAGGTTGAGAAGAATTGTGGTAGAAAAGCTTGGAGAAGAACAATCTGGATTCAGGCCAAACAGAGGCTATCAGGATCAGAATTTTAATTTATGACAAATAGTTGAGAAATCATGGGAATATAACAAAGATCTGTATTTAAGTTTTGTCGATCTGGAAAAGACATATGACAAGGTGCCAAGAGAGAAGCTATTCAATACGCTACAGTTATATGGTGTCAATTGGGCACATCAAGCAATTAATCTTTATTTGAGTTGTAAGTCAGCAGTTAGAATTGAAGGAAGTACAGAAAGATGGTTTAATGTTAAATCTGGTGTCAGACAAGGTCATTATCTATATGGATCATATTATGAAGGAAAGTGGTATTAAACCTGATATCAAAATTGGAGATGTTAATGTGAGCTCTTTGCTTTATGAAGACAATGTCATACTTCTAAATAAAAATTTTACAAGTCTGCAAGATTCACTGACTAAATTGAATACTTGTTGTAACAGATATGGTACGAAGGTCAGGAATAACAAGACAAAGACAATGAAAATAGGCAGAAGCACTGAAAATATCAACTGCATTCTGAATGAAGAACCTATAGAACATGTAAAACATTTCAGCTACTTAGGCATGATTTTTAGTGAAGATGGTAAATTAAAGATGGAAATAGACAACAGAATCAACAAAGCTGGTATGGTAGGAAGTCAGTTGAATAAATTGATATGGAATAAGAGAGAAATTAGTCAGAACACTAAATTAGCTGTATACAAGACAGTGTTCAAATCAATTTTAACTTATGGATCTGAGAGCTGGGTTAGAAGTAAAACACTTGACCAAAGACTAGAGACCACAGACATGAAAGACCTGAGAAAGATTAGGGGCACAAACAGATGGCATCAATGGTAATATCATATTAAAAAAGAGCATATTAGGAAAGAAATTGATATTGTCAACATCCAGGAATGCCTTAGTAGAGCTAATCTCAGGTGGTATGGTCACTTAAACAGAATGGACGAAGAAAGGTTAAAAAAACAAGTGTTACCTGCCAGGTTGGCAGGAGAAGATCCAGAGGAAGATCAAGATATAGGTGGATTGATACGGAAAAAGTGCCTTAGAAAACAGAAATATAAGATCTGAAAATGTTGGAGTCCTGACAGGTAACAGACTGATTCAGAGGAAAATTGTAGATAGGAAGTTAGTAATGATGTAAATTTTTCATGCAGTACTATCATATCCTGTACACCGCTTGAGGGTTCATGCCAGGAATTTGATGATGATGAGAGAGAGAGAGAGAGAAAAACATCAGTAATGATGTACTCAAAGTAAACAAGTATACAAAATGTTATACTCAGGCAATGACAATCAAGGAAAACAAGGAGTAGTCATAGTATTCAACACTAAATATGAGGCTAATCTTCTTGAATGGCAGGCGATATCAAGTAGAGTGATGTAGTCAATTAAGATATACAACAACTGGACAATGAGACTTATTTGTGATCCCACAGAAGGTTTGGAGAAAAGAGCAAAGCTAATAATAATGGTAAATTTCGATTTCTGCTCAGGACATGAACTGGTTATTACTAACACCATGTTCCAAGATAAAAATGAGCATAAATTCACATGGAGAGAAGAGGCAAGTCTCACAGACTATGATATTTTTTATTATTGATGTTTTCTTACTGGTGCGGGACACTAGAGTGTAGAGAGGATTTAAAATTGGAAGTGCTAATATTTAGTCTTAAGCAGGATAAAATTGAATTTCATATTGGAAAAACATTTACGAAAGTTTTAAAGCGAATAAAAGTTGAGCAGTTCTCAGATGTGAACTGTAGACTAAAATACACAAACATTATTCAAGAAAAAATGAAAGAGTTTGAGAACAGGAACCAAACTTTGGAGATTCAGTGGCAAGCCCTGAAGGAAACACTGACTGATTCAGCCAGAGAGGCATGTGGTGAAGTTGTCTACCAAGAACAGAAATATCAAAACTCCATGGTGGACACAGGAAGTTAAAGAGGCAGTGAAGGAAAAGAGAGCATATCAAAAGTTCCTGGCAAATAAGTCAGCTTGTGCCCTTGGAGAATAGAGACAAATGTAAGACAGCTAAACACTGTGTAAAACTAACTAAACAAAAGTAATGGAAAGATTTTGGTAAGAACATAGGAAATAAATATCAAGAAGGTGGCAAGATATTCTGGAGGTTGCTGAAGAAGCTCAGAAATGAAGAAAGAGTGCTGTAAAACGAATTACAGATGATAAAGGTGATATGAAAACTGGAGAAAAAGATATCCTTGAAGTATGGCGTAATTACTTCAAAAATTACTACATGAAACAAGCAGTGACAGCACAAACACTGACCAGGCATTCAATCAGGAATACATATCCATACTTGAAATATCAAAAAAAGACATTAAACGCCTGACATGTGGAAAGGCAGCTGGTGTAGATGATATGCGACCAGAAATGCTCAGTATGGAGGTATAAAAGTCTTACAGTGGCTGCACTGCATAGTTCAGACGGCCTGGACAAAGGGATGAATTCCAGATGACTGGAGTAAGGCTCTCATAGTACACGTATATAAAAAAGGAAATAAAACTGAATGTGAGAATTACAGAAGTATTTCTCTACTGAGTGTTCCTGGTAAGATTTATGCAAGTATACTTGAGAAAGGGTTGAGAAGGATTCTGGAAGAGCTTGGTGAAGAATATGCTGGATTCAGTCCAAAGAAAGGCTGTCAGGATCAGATTTGCACTTTATGACAAATAATTGAAAAATCGTGGGAATATAACAAAGATCTGTATTTAAGTTTCGTAGATCTGGAAAAGGCATATGACAAGGTGCCAAGAGAGACGCTATTCAAAACTATTTAGATTAAAGGACTAAGTATTCAAGGAATGCTTAGTCTTTATTTGAGGTGTAAGTCAGCAGTTAGAATTGAAGGAAGTACAGGAAGATGGTTTAATGTTAAATCTGGTGTCAGACAAGGTTGTACATTATCCCCTCTGTTATTCATTATCTATATGGATAACATTATGAAGGAGAGTGGTATTAAACCTGATATCAAAATTGGAGATGTTAATGTCAGCTCTTTGCTTTATGCAGACAATGTTATACTTCTAAAATAAATCTGCTACAAGTCTGCAAGATTCCCTGACTAATTTCAGACTTATGTTTTAATGCAAAAAAAAAAAAAAAAATGGTGTGGGGAAAGGGACAGAGAGAGAAAAAGAGAGAGAGAATAATTTCAAAGGTTCTTCGCCTTTAACTCCAAAATTTTACTTTTTCGTCAATAGAAATATAAGATCTGATAATGTTGGAGTCTTGACAAGTAACAGACTGATTTGGAGGAAAATTGTAGATAGGAAGTTAGTAATGATGTAATTTTTTCATGTAGTACTGTCATATCCTGTACACCCCTTGAGGGTACATGGCAGGAATTTGATGATGATGATGATGATGATGACAAATATGGTATGAAGGTCAGCAATAACAAGACAAAGACAATGAAAATAGGTAGAAGCACTGAAAATTCAACTGCATTCTGAATGGAGAACCTATAGAACAAGTAAAACATTTCAGCTACTTAGGCACAATTTTTAGTGAAGATGGTAAATTAAATATGAAAATAGACAATAGAATCAACAAAGCTGGTATGGTAGAAACTCAACTGAATAAATTTATATGGAATAAGAGAGAAATTAGTCAAACATTAAATTAGCTGCATACAAGACAGTGTTCAAACCAATTTTAACTTATGGATTTGATAGCTGGGTTAGAAGTAAGACACTTGACCAAAAACTGGATACCGTAGATATGAGTCCTGAGAAAGATTTGGGGCGTGAAGATATCATCAATGGCAATGCCATATTAAAAATGAGGATATTAGGGAAGAACTTAACACTGTTAGTATTCAGGAATGTGTCAGAAAAATTAATCTGAGGTGGTATGGTCACTTAAACAGAATGGGGGTCATTTAAGCAGAATGGGAGAGGAAAGATTGGCAAAACAAATGTTCTCTGCCAGGTTTGCAGGAAAAAGATCCAGAGGAAGACCAAGATATAGGTGGATTGATAAAAAGTGCCTTAGATGACAGAAATATAAGATCTGACAATGTTGGAATTTTGACAGGTAACAGATTGATTTGGAGGAAATTTTTCATGTAGTACTATCCTGTACACCTCTTGAGGGTATATGTCAGGAATTTGATGATGATGAGGTAATCATGCTCCATGTAAATAATTCTGCACCAGATTATCATCAGTATTTTATTAAGCCACAGTTTTATCTGGTTATCTGTAATACAATTCTCATCACATGCATATTAAGGTGAATTTCTTTTGTATGTCAACTGGGAATTTTTTTCTATTTTTGACACTAGAAAGTTGATATTTTGTACTTTATTAGTCCAAAAATAAGAGGTGTTAAAACCTATAGTAAATTGGTATATTTGTAGACAGAAGTTAAAACAGAAGGAATCTTAATTTATTTTTGAGCAGCTGAAAATTATGAGGAATGAGGCTATTGCAAAGAAAAGAGACAGATGGAATACACAATCAGTGGAAGAAACAGTTCAGTGAGTTAGAAGTTGAACTTAAATGGAAGTCAGATGGTTACTGCTCATGTTATAATAGGCTTGGAAGAAGTGAAAGGAAATAATGAATGACTGGAGTGAACCTGCAAGAGAAGGATTATCAACTGAGCTACCTTCTTTTGGATACAAGAATATTTAGAGATGTTTTCAGTGCAGTATCCCACATATGGGAAGAGTATTCTAAAGTAGGAATTTGTAAGAGCTGGTAGTAAGACAGGTGAAAAATAGCATCTTTAGTGGCAAAGTGTACCAAAGTTTCTGGAGGTTGTATCAACCATGATGTGTTTGTGCCAGGAAAGGCTGGAAGTAAATGACATGTCAATATCTGTTCTTGACTAGTGAGCATTAACAAAAGTCAGGGAAGGAAAACTGAAATCTTTATACAAAAAAGACAGAGGTAATAATGAAGGTGACTAGACTGTCATCATCCTATTGAAGGAAGGTGTGGAGATCAGTTTTCAGATGTTTGATATGTTGAGCATGGCAAGGTTTGTTTAGTCTAATGAGTACAATGAAGAGAGCATATTATCATAAAAAATATAGAAAAATATATGTATAGGATTTGAGGATATTTATGTATAAGAGAAAGAGGATAAGTGATACAGAGTCCTGAGGAACATCTGTATTAATAACAGAGAAATCTAAAGAGAGAACACCACATTACATGCAGTGAACAAAAACAACAAAAAATGAAATAAATATAAAATAAAACAAAACGCTAACTACCAATCACAAATGGTAGAAGGCAGACCATAAAACAGCAATTTTCTGAGCTGTCCTCTATATTAGATCTTACCAAACATCTTGAAAATACCATGAGCACCACCAAATCTTTTTCCAAATTTTTCATAGCACTTCTCCAAATCTTCCTATGTCACATGTCCAGAGGCAAATGATATAGACAAAGAGATATGCTGAGGATGTTGAGTGGCAGAATCTGCACTTGTACATCTCCATTTGATAACCTTCATTATTTTAGCAGGCGTGGCCAACTTCATTCTATACAAGGGTCAATATATGATGAGCAGTAGCGTCACGGGCCGCACACGTTTAGACAGAACTTAAATAAAAATAAATTCTGTATTTTTTCAAGGCAATAGTTATATGTATTGAATTACTACATTTGTTAAATGATTTTACTACTGGGAGTACAATATAAAATACTTGATTGATTTAAATATAAGTTGTTAAATTAAATTTAATTACATATTTCTGGTTTTTTAACATTTAACACAACTTAATGAGAACACTGTGTGTGTGGGCGTCCATGTGCGGCAACAAGTTCATCAAAGTCGATTTTCAATGATCATGACGATATTCGTAACAAATCCTGAAGATGGTCATCAGTCAGTCGGCTTCTTTGTGATGATTTGACTGCTCTCATAGTTGAGAAAGTGCATTCACATATATATGTGCTCCCAAACTTATATGCAATTCTCAAGCTGAAATCACTCAATACAGGATATTTTTCCCTTGGTACCAGTTTCCAAATATCAATGCCTATCTCCACCCTTGACTGGAAAAAGGGGTCACTTTGAAGGTCACTCAACTCCAATTGAATAGTAGATTTTATAAATTGAGTAATCTTTTTAAAGTAATTTTGATTTCGTGTTGAGAATATAAATTGTTTCCATCATCAGAAATAATGAATATAACTAGTATATCAATCAGAAAATCTGTGATCGAAACTAATAGCTAAATTGATAATACATATAATTTAATATAGTTTTATCCTGCCGCGGACCGCACAAAATCACGTTATGGGCTGCATGCGGCCCTGCTGTTGGCCACCATGCTGAGGATCTTGAGTGACAGAATCTGCACTTGTACATCTCCATTTGATAACCTTCATTATTTTAGGCAACAGATCAATAACGTGGTGGAAGATTTTTTACCTCCTTTATTTGAAATGGTGCAGTACATCTCTTAAGTTTAATTGAAAGGGTAGATACTATATAGGTCCAGAAAATTTTTCAATAACAAGCAATTCTGGTATAGTTGGAGATGATGTGTGTGGTCATCTATGCAGGATTTAGAGAAGAATGATACCAGGTCAGGTTCCTGGTGAGAGAAAAGAAAGGTGCACACACTGATGAGTAGCAGTTGCAATGAATAACAATGCAATGAAATTTTTCAATAACAAGCAATTCTGGTATAGTTGGAGATGATGTATGTGTGGTCATCTATGCAGGATTTAGAGAAGAATGATACCAGGTCAGGTCTATTTTTAGATAGTGTTACTGTAATGTCATCCTGGTGAGAGAAAAGAAAGGTGCACACACTGATGAGTAGCAGTTGCAACAAGCTCTTTCAGAATTAGATTTGTAAATGGTCTGTTTTGCAATTATTACAGACTTCAGTGTAAGTTAAGAATGAAGCTGAGCTTATTTCAAGTCACTTGCAATATGCCATTCTCTCCCCCCCCCCCGGAATGCCTAGACATACTTATTCAAAAGCCAAAGCTTCAATAGGATATTGTGAGAAGAAATAGACAATTCATACAGAAATGCAATTCATACAGAAAGTATCCGAACTCATGCCATAATGTGCTCTCAATAGTGCCTCCTATCCCATACCACTGTCCTCCCTGGTTCAGCAGTATAGGCAGAAGCTGGATTAAATGCTAGCTGAATGGGAGTCATGCTGACAAATTACTATAAGATTCTGTCCCATGTATTATCTGGCAGCCAGTCTGAAGAACAACCACTTTACTGCTATACTCTCAAATGGAAAGACTCTGCATCTCTAGTGTTTTGCATGCCCATGAAGGTATTATTCATACTTTATGTTGAAGGAGAAGTATTCATCAAATTCCTGCTATGTACAGGATACTATGATAGTATTACATGATTAAATTTACATCATTACTACATATCATCAGCTTTTCTCTAACTAATCTGTTATTACTCAGGATTCCAATACTGTCAGACTTACAATTCTCTTTTAGGATACTACTAACTGCATTAATTCACCTATATCTAAGTTATCCCCCTGCATCTTTTATCTGCTATCCAAGTATCAGATACCTGTTTCACTAACTTTTACTTGAGCATTCTCTTAAAGTGCTCATATCACCTTGGATTAGCTGTATTCACACATTCTTAAATACTTATAATGTCAGGTTCCTTTCTATTATCATCATTTTTAGCATGATTTGGCCACTGATGTCATCTGTTCACTCCCCTAATTTTTCTTAGAATTCTCATAGCTGTGGATTAGTCTTCGATCAACTGTTTTTTTTCCCTTCTTTTCTAACCCAGCTCTCAGATACATAAGTTAAAACAGTTAAAGCGGTACTGTATACTGCTCAAAGTGTAATTCCAATAACAACATGCATTACTGATATGATGAAAATAACTAGCTGCAGGTTTAGATAGAGGGACAAAAGTTTACACCCAAGTTACACAAAACAATGGGTAAAATTAAAAAAAAAACATGAGAATCCAATGCAAGAAAATCATCCAGTCTTAAAAGTGAATATGGAATATGAAGAGACAGAACATATGACTGGACATTTGTAGATTATAGAATCAATATCATCTATAATGTGATGATGTCAAAATCATATCATACAAGAGAATTTTTTAAAGTAATGCTTCCATTGTGGTATCTCTTCAAAAAGATATATGTCAGTGAAATAAAACATAGAAAATTGTTTGAAAACTATCACACACTGAATATAATCTCCCTTCCTCTGAATGTAAGGTTGTTTTCGGTAGCATTTTCTTACCTCCTGCTTTAAGCCACCTTCATTTTTGAAACCGATACACTTCAGATATGTCTTCAAATTTAGGAAATAACCAAATTCCAATAGAGCTAAGTGTTCAGACTGTAGGGAAGATGATCTACAATTTAAAATCCAGTCTCTTTAGTATCCAATGGAGAACAAAATCTGATTTCTCTGATAACTATTGACGTGAGTGAAGGTGTGAAATTCTTCCTACAGAACTGACTTGGTGCCAGACTTGTCTGGCTTTCCTTAAATGAAGGCAAGAAAATTGGAAAATGAACAGGTCAAAGGTTAGAAAATGGTTTAAAAACAATCTGGAGACTTTTATTAGAATGGCTTCATGCTATTCTAGTAAAAATGGAATCATTTTATTATTCAGCATTTTTTTTTAAATGTTGCAACAATATCTGTAAATAGACCATATCTGTAAATAAATATCTGAAAACACATTGAAATCACTTAAAACATTTCACCAGGTAGTCACACATCTCTAAAGCTTTTTGCATTATAAATGACATGCATCACAATCTAATGGTGTAATAAATGTCAAAATATATAATCTGCAGTTTAGCATAATTTGTACACTTAGTACTGAACATATTCAACTAATCAGAAAACACAGAAAATCAGATTTATGAGGATACATTTTCATGTAAGAAAAACAATCTTTGAACATTCTGCTAAAGCCACAAAACACCTTTAATAACTTATGCTTCTATCATGTCTCCTCTTTTTCATCTATCAGCTAGTTTTTGAAGCTCACATCTCTTGAGTAATTGTAAAAATTTTAATGAAGTTGGTTAAGAACTTGCACACAGAATTGGATAGACAAACAAGATATACTTTGCAAGGAACAGCATGGGTTTACTAAAGGGAAGTCATGTCTGAGCATTTTGCTCATATTTTATAATATGAGCAAAGGGAATAAAGCTTAGATAAGCAGACGGCTGACAGACAGGCATCAGAAAGTGATATATGGGGGAATGAGAAACTGCCAGATTTAAGGTGACCAGTGGCATATCCCACGGATCAGTCTCTGGATCACTGTTGTTTAACAGTGATATAACAGCATATTATACTGGTGGAATTATGCTTGGAGTAACTGATGAGGCTCAAGATCTTGGGGTAATGGTGGAGAGAAATTTGAAGTTCAAAGGTCGCATTACAAAAATTACAAATACAATGCAGAGAATAATTGCTATGTTGAAATAAACATTGACCATACAAGGATACGGACATCATTTTACCTCTTTACGAGGCTTTATGACTGCACCTGTACTACTGTGCACAGATTTAGTCTCTGAGGTTTCTAAGGGCTAAAGAAACTGTGGAAAGGTTGCAAAGATGATATTCAGATTATGGAATACAGATTACAAGGGTAAACTGAGAATATGTGGACTGCAGACACTGGTAGACAGAAAAAAAGAGGGTGATATAATAGTATTGTAAAAAATTTTCATTATATGGAAAGTGAGGAAAGGACAAGAGGGGATCCATGGAAGTTAAGTTTGTGTGCAGTTAAGAAAGGGGTAAGAGCTACATTTTTCTGTCATAGAATCACGATTGAGCAGAACAATTTGCATGTTGAAGTAGTGAGTGCATCTAGTATGAATGAGTTTAAGAGAAAGTATGACAGCTGGTATCACAGAAAGCATGGACATCGAGGACCCTCAATGGGTCCTCGACTCCCTGGAAGTGTAATAATAATAAAAGCACTGGTTTCTTGTTTTTCATAATACAAGCAACTAGTAAAGTTAATTCCCTCTCTCTCCCTTCCTACTCTGGTTTGAAATAAACATGCCAATTCTTGTAAAAATTAGTACACACAAATAATAACAACAGTATTCACAAAACAGTACTGAAGACCCATAATATAAATATTTTAGTTTTTTTAAAAAGTATCAATTGGTAAAATTGGTTTCCTATTAGATTTAATAGTAAATTCTGTTTGAGTATATTATTGCTATCTATAAAATTAGTTTTTTTTTTGGGGGGGGGGGACACTAACCTTGATACTAGTAATGTGCCTTCTTTTCATTACTTTATTTTCATTATGGGCTTCATCCAGTTTCACCATCAGCTGCTCAACTAACAAATCAAAGCAAATAACACATTATTATTATTATTGATAATCACAGAAGAATCACAGATATTAATCAGGACTGAAAAGTGTGAAAATGATATAGTTAATTGCTTTATCTAAGTAAGGAAGAAATCAATACATTCATTGCACTGAAGGGATTTTCAAGAAATGCATAAATTCAGGAAAGGAGGGGGAGAGGACTAATACCAAGAAGAAACAGAAGAAAAAATATTTTTTAAAAAAATAATGTCTTTCAATATTATAAAGTTATAGATGGAAAATAAGACAATCATTCTGGGCTGTGTTTTGCATGTATGCTATGTCTGGCAAGAGTTTGCTCGACCATATAACTCGTCCATTACACACCAGGCAAGCACATTTTTCAACATATACAGGGCATACCAGTTTCAAGTTTTGTTTCTGTACACTTTTCATTTAAAACTAATGTTTACGAATTATCTTCACGGAATAGAAAATATCTCTAAAGCAGGGTTTCTCAAACTGTGTTCCGCGGAAGTTGAATAGGTGTTCCGCGAGAAGTTCTGAAATTTGTCATTTTAGTTTTCTAAGCATTTTTCATGAATAAATATTTTATAGTAAAAATATTCTGAGGAGAGTAATATTCGTGAATATGTCGAAAAGCTCAGACCCAGAATACCTAATAACATCTGTGTATCGCTAATTTTCACACATCGAAACATTTCAACATTTGGGAAAGGGAATAACGCTGTTTATGACAGATCATAAAAATTGCCTGCAAGCGGATTATAACAGTGGTGGCATATCCTCTGTTCTCAAAAATGAAGGAAATGACATCTGTGTAGCAAATGTCAGTGACCAAGCAGCATATTTTTAAACATGGAAGTATTCATGAATTATCGTTAATTTTCACACATTGAAATCTTTCAACAATTGGGAAAGAGAATACCACCGTTTATGACCGATCATAAAATTGCCTGCAAGCCGATTACAACAATGGGCGGCGTGTTCTCAAAACTGAACGAAATAACATCTGCGTTGCAAATATCAGTGACCAATCAGCAAGGAAGTATAAAGAAAATTTTTCCACTGAAATTGAAGATCAAGGTAGTCTGTATCCGGTTCTCAAATCTATTAGTACCGAATACTTTCTTCGCAAGTTTGTATTGCAGTGTGTAAGTGCTTGTTCTGAAACCGGAGTGCCGTGATTTTTTTAAAAGTAATAACAATACAGAGTTAAAATCTGATATGAATAAGAGACAAGGCACTTTGTTTAATTTTGGTATTAAGAAATCTCTTATTGAAGGTGTTTGTGATGGAACAGATAGTGAGTCATCCACCTGAAGCCTACAAAGATCTCTGGGATGTACAAAAGGAGGGGAAAACTACCAGCACAGAGGAGAAAAAGTCTGCATTCACTCGTAAGTACTTATAATAATATTATAAATATATTTCGTGATCAGAATGGGATATGTAAATGAAAATCAGCACAAATTAATTTAATGTTTGCCTGAATAAACTACGACATGCTACAACATTTCATTAGTCATGATTGATAACTAATTTAAATGTGATTTATATTTGTCAACATGCCACACTGTATACATAAGTGTACTAATACTCTTTATGATTATGCCATAATTAATTATTAATACTTATGTTAATGTATGAACTTTAAAAAAACTGGAAAGGTATTTACGAGTAAATTTGCTGGGACAAGGCCCTCAGAAAAAAAAAATCAGCTAACGCCTTTTTTTATTCCCGATAGGGAGTAGGTGAGGCGACTTTAAAAAAAATAATTCTTCTTATTCTTTTAACTAATTTTATAATTAATATCTGATTTATTTCAAACTGTTTAATTTTTGTTACTGAACATTTTATCATATCATTCTTATTACAATTGCTTTTACATTATTTGATATGGTTTAGTACTTTTCTTACAAGTATTGTTACAATTCATATTTACTTTTGTATGTTGCAGTCTTTTTTTACTATTTTGCATTATTCATTTACTTTTATATTATTCGACACATTTCTTATTTATAATCTTATTGTTTTTCATACTAAAGTTACCTTTACAACAAAATTCTATTTGTTTTTATTATAGCTCTGACAAATATTGGAATTTGAATATTATTGAAAAAATACCCATGGATTCTTGTTTAAAGACAGGAACTTTAACACAAGGAGGAGCAAGTACTTCTGCTGACACATCTTCTCGTAAGATTGGAGAAGATATGGAATTGAAAACGGTGGTTTCTTCAAAAGCTAATATTAAAGAACAAGAGTCATCTAAGAACAGACCAAAACGGAAGTACCATGAAAGTTATTTAAATTATGGATTTACGTGTATTGGCAATACACATGCTCCTGATGTTTTATGTAATAAAATACTAATAAACAGTTCTTTGGCTCCAGCTAAATTTCGTAGATATTTCGAAACGAAACACACTGATTACAAAGGAAAAGATATACATTTTTTTAAGAGACGGTGTGACTGGCTAGAAAAATCTAAACTTCAAATGGCTACAATTGCTACAACTGAAAATGCAACAGAGGCGTATTTTTGCGTGAGTTACTGCATTGCACTTCATGGTGAAGCTCATACAATTGGCGAGACGCTCATTAAGCCTTGTGTGAAAGACATTGTATCATGCATGTTAAACGAGCAGGTTGCTAAAAAAATAGATGCAGTACAATTATCAAATGATACTGTTTCACGCCGCATCAAAGATCTTTCTACTGACATAGAAATAGGGCTAATTCATCGACTTTGGCTGCAGTGAATATTCATTGCAAATGGATGAATCTACAGATGTCGCAGGACTCGCTGTATTACTAGTGTTTGTTCGTTACATATTTGATAAAAGTATTGAAGAAGATTTACTCATGTGTGAATATCTACAAGAAAAAATTACCGGAGAAGATATATTCAACTGTATTAATAATTATATTACAAAACAGGAAATCGGTTGGGAGAAGTGTATTGATATTTGTACAGATGGTGTTCAAGCAATGGTAGGAAAGATGAAGGGAGTTGTAACACGTATCCTGCAAGTAGCTACAAGAGCCACCAAAAGTCATTGTGTTTTGCATAGACAAGCACTAGTAACAAAAAAGAATTCGTACATATTTAAAAAACTATTTTGGATGAAGCCAAAAAAATGATCAACTATGCAAAATCTCGAGCACTTCAATCCAGATCATTTAAAATTTTGTGCGATGAAATGGGTAGTGCACATAATGCACTTTTATTACATACCGAAGTGAGATGGCTATCCAGCGTGTTGCAGCACATTCTGGCATAACGTGAGTAACGTGCAAGTCAGTGAGTGTCCGTGAAGTTTAATTTTGCATGTGAGTAAATGTTTGTCTTTTCATTATCGTAAGTCTAAATTTTGCTAATTTTTATTTTAAAGATTTAATTTGGCCCAGTGGAGAAAAAAAAGCTCCAAAGAAAAGCAATTTCTTTGGAAATAATTAAAATTGCAATTTTAGATCGCTTAGCAAAAGGAGAGGGACCTATGGCGATTGGTAAACATTTTACTTTAGACAAACATACTATAAGAGCAATTAAAAAGAATGAAGTTGCAATAAGAAAATTTGTCATTTCTGGCACAAAACTAAGTGCCAAATTATCACCGTACTCAAGAGATGCTTTGTTAGAAAAAACGGAACGAGCGTTTGTAATTTGGATTGAAGCATTAACTCTAGGAAGAATTCCTATACGTGTTTATTTAATTAAACAAAAAGCTCTTCGGTTTCATTAACAGATGAAGCAATTGGAGCCATCTACTTCCGCTTCCCAGGCTGATAAAGAATTTTCGGCTAGCAAAGGATGGCTAACCAGGTTGCAAAAAGGAATGCACTTCATAATGTGAAGATTACAGGAAGATGGCGGATACTGTCTCAATCAAGTGTTTAATGCTGACAAAACAGAATTGTTTTGGAAGAAAATGCCTAGTTGAACTTCCATCGCAAAGTCTGAGAAAAAAGCAAGTGGGTTTAAAGCAAGCAAAGATCGAGTAACATTGCTACTTCGTAGCAATGCAACAGGGGATCGAATGTTGAAACCTCTCCTAGTAAATCGATCTCTAAGACTACATGCTTTAAAAGGCAAAGATCTAAAACAGCTGCCGGTACATTGGATGGCTAATACAAAGGCCTGGGTAACAACTGTGTTGTGTGTCGTCCTCTTATGTTTTAGCACCCTCTTTCACCTCTTGTACACATATATCTCTTATTTCTATCTTTCTCTCAGTAATTCCTACTTATAACTTTCTTATCACCTTTTTAATATCATTTATCTTTTAACTTCTATCTCAATATACTTATTACTTAGGCCGAAATCCTTGACAAGAGTGAAATTGTTGTTCTGTGAGACAAAGAAATGCAAATGGCGGATGCCTATTTCTTTGTCTCAGCACTGGTTCTATCTCCCTTTTCAAATTCAGAGAAAATTTATTTATTAACGCTGCACCACCCTGAATCCTAGGATATACTAAACATGTAAGACCAAGGAGTTAGAATCCAGTCAGCATTCACTCTTGTCATTTATAAATCTTAAACTTGCAGTCATGACCTGATAATGTCTAATTTTCCTGCCTTTCGAGGTTCGCTATATTTTATGAGCAAGTGCAGTAGGATCTAAGTACAGGTAAGACAACATTTATATTTAAACAAAACATTTTAATTACAAGTAGAATACATATAATACACTTTGAAGCACTGAGTTAATCATTCAATAAAATTTTTGGTACAGCATTAGCACTCTTACATACAGTTATTTATCCTTTCCATAAATTTCTATCTGAGAAACCTAATTAGCAACATTTTATCATTTAGTCTCATTGTATCACTCTACTCGTTTAAATCTCATTCTTAATATATATCAAATTCCATTCACAATCTTCTCTGACAAATCTTATTCAATTTACATATATCTCAGGCCTAATTAAGAACTCTTGTATATCACTCTCTCTCAAGATACATTCATGAGACAATATTCTATTTTTTTTCTTAAATCTATCACTTAACAGTTCAAAGAGTCTCTAGTAGCACATACAATAAAATCTTCTTATTCGATTCCATTAGTTAAAAGACAAAGTTTTCACCTTACCAATTTGCTGGTATGCTACTTTAACCGCTTCAGTATCTCATCAGATATCTACCTACGTTGACTGCTTCACTTCACACTTTACTGGATACTCTTTACGAATTTTCTCTATACTTCATATTGGAAGATTTCTGTAGTTTTCCACTACCATGATCTGCTGGGCTTTTTCTTTCTGACTGGTAAGTTCTCTTGGTCATTTGGTCGTAACTTCCTCGAACAAAGGAAACCCACGTGAAGGCTCCATAACAGCCAGACTTCCGAGGCACAGGAATACAGCAACAGGAAAACGTCTAAAAGCCTTGTGTGCAGCATTACTGCTCCTTTTAAACGGCGCGCCACTTTTCTCATTCGTCATCTGATATCTACGTCATACGTTCTCTACATCACACGGCACTAAGCGGCGCTCGCGGAATCCTCTCATAACTTTCATAGCGTCATGGTGGAAGAGGGGGGCACTGTGCTACATAACAGATATACCTGTACTCTCACTACCTGTTTCCGAAGTTGGCCATTTCACACTTTGCTTATTATCTCTCCCCCAGCAAATGGTTAGTTATTTACATAGCATCTGAGACTAAGCAGCTATACAACAAATTTATAATCAAATTTCACATTACAAAATAAGATAAGATATAAAACTAAAGGTAAATTTCTATACAAGTGCTTCTACATTTTTGATAAATCATTAATTTTTTTAAGATAGTGATAACAATGTTAAGTCTGAGTGAAACGTAATTTTCTTTAATATTTTGTTTCACTCCGACTTAACAACTGCTGTATTTACTGAATGGTTCAATAATTGCTTTGTACCAGAAGTGGAAAGATATATATGAAGCAAAAAGCTCTCGGTTTTAAAGTTTTATTAATTGTTGACAATGCACCAAGTCATCTGCATTTTAGAACATCCAAATGTGCAGGTAGTGTTGTACTTCCCAATACAACAATACAAACATTATTCAGCTATTAGAGCAAGGCATAATTGCTACTTTTAAAAAATATTATGTTAAGGACACTTTTCAATTTATATTGGATAAACTAGAAAATGAATCATTAACAGTAACTGACGTTTGGAAAAAAATTTCTATTTTGGACTGATTAAATCATGTTGCATCTGCTATCACTGAAATAAGACCACAAACTTTAAATGCCTGCTGGAAAGCAGCTTGGCCTGGATGAGTTGCAAACAGTACAACCATTTAAACATCTACATTATCAGCTGAAATCATTACTTTGGCACATGAAATTGGTGGAGAAGGTTTCGTTACATTTAGCCAGATTGATGTAGACAAATTGCTTGAGGATAATGCCATAAGTGACAATGATATTATTGGATATCGATTAGCTTTAGATATCATCAAAGATCCAGAAAACGATAGTGAAGCGGAAGAAAAACCTGTCCCTCTCACTGCAAATATAATTCAAGAAGGTCTTGAACTGTGCAATAAATTGGAAAATAATTTTCTTGTAAATGACACAAATTCTGACCTAGCCTTTAAATTCCAACGTGAGCTGAAGAACTGTATGTCTGAATATCGCAAGCTGTATAAAAAATTAACGAAATCATCATCGCAAAGTTTAATCACTGATTACATTGTCAGAAGAAAAAAATCAGCACAGAATGAGGGTGAAGCTAATTCTGTTTGTGAAGAACCATTGCCTTTACCATACAGATCTGATGCGCTGACTATCTCTTCTAGTGATGAAAGTGATTTCGCACCAGTTCGTTGCCGATATTGTCTAATAGCGACGATAATTCTGATGAAAAAAATGTAAAAAAAAATGTTACTTTCAATACAATTAAATGAATAAAGCTTTAAAACAAACTTAGGCATTCTTATTTTCCTGAATTTTTATAAACTTTTTTTATGCGATTTTAGGTTTATTTTAATTCATTGCTTCGGTTTTATGCGGTTTTAGAAAATTATGGAACGTATCCCTAATTTTTCAATGCAAGGTAGGTCTTTTTTGTGTGATTTTTTATATGCGGTTTTCTGTGGAACATATCTACCTCTTTTAATGCGGTAGATATGTTTCACAAAACATATCTACTGCATAAAAAGAGACCCGACTTATATAAAATATTTCCTTTTAAAATAGAAAGCGAAACACTGTGTAAAACTAGCTAAACAAAAGTCATGGGAGGACTTTGGCAAGAACATAGAAAATAAATATCAAGAAGGTCGTAAGATATTCTGGAGGTTGTTGAAGAAGCTTAGAAATGGAGGAAAGATGCTGTAAAAGGAATTAGAGATGATAAAGGTAACATGAAAACGGGAGAAAAAGATATCCTTGAAGTATGGAGTAATTACTTCGAAAAATTGCTAAATGAAACAAGCACTGATAGCACAGTGGTAAAAAACACTCAACAGGCATACAGTCAGGAATATATATCCATACTAAGTAAACAAGCCATCAAAGGCTTGAAATGTGGAAAGGCAGCAGGAGTAGATGATATTCGACCAGAAATGCTGAAGAATGGTGGTATAAAAGTCTTACAGTGGCTGCACTGCATAGTTCAGAAAGCCTGGACAGAGGGACGAATTCCCAATGATTGGAGTAGAGCTCTAATAGTACCCATATATAAAAAGGGAAATAAAACTGAATGTAAGAATTACAGAAGTATTTCTCTACTGAGTGTTCCTGGCAAGTTCTATGCAAGTATACTTGAAAAACGGTTGAGAAGAATTATGGAAGAAAAGCTTGGTGAAGGACAGGCTGGATTCAGGCCAAATAGAGGTTGTCAGGATCAGATCTTCACTTTACGACAAATAGTTGAGAAATCATGGAAATATAACAAAGATCTGTATTTAAGTTTTGTCAATCTGGAAAAGGCATATGACAAGGTGCCAAGAGATGAGCTATTCAATACGCTACAGTTTATGGTGTTTTTAATATGGTGTAATTAGGGCATTATTATCAAGCAATATTTAGTCTTGGAAAGACTTTTAATGGGATTATATTGATCAAGTGCATATAATAAACAACTATGTTATACCAACTAGTTTCACCAACTAAGGCTGTTGGCATCTTCAAGGTACATAACTGATGTAAGGCACTAAAAAGTAAAAAACTGTTACAAACTATAATCAACAGATTCCAATTATATTCAACAAAGAACAGAGCGTGTACAATACATGCATAGAACGTGCATAATATCACTTGTTGTTATTTAGGATCGTTCTATAGTTGGCACTATAATTCAGTTCTGGCAAGTTGAAGGATCTGATAAGGGTCTTCCAGATCACGGGCAAGATTAGTCCTTGGTTCCTGTTAAGGTTTTGTGGCCTCCTTAAAATTTCGGGAGCGGAAGTCCTCCATGTAAGGAATTGTGCTTCTATCCCACTCTATGGTATGGTTTGTTCTTGAGAAATGAAAAGCTAACCCCGATTTTTCTTCTCTGTTATTATTATAAATGACGTCACTTATGTGTTCTTTTTGCCTAATTTCAAGGCTCCTTGAAGTTTGGCTGATGTAATTCAAGCCGCACGAGCAGGGTATGTTATAAACTCCAGTATATTTGGAGAAAGGATGGCTATCTTTTGGAGATCTTAAGAATTGTCTAATTGTTTCTGTACGTTTAAAGGCCACTTTTATTTTATGTGGTCTAAGGAGTCTAGCAATCTTATTGGAAACTGTCCCTAAGTATGGAATGATGATGGTAGAAATATAACGTACATCATCTTGTCGTCTTTGTCGGGGTTCAGAGAAAAGTATCTTGTGGACGAGTCTTCGAGGAAATCCATTCATGGTAAGGTTGGTGGATATCAGGGCTAGTTCTTCCTGGATGTCTTGTTGATCTGTTGTAAGGAGAGAGGCACGGTTCTTCAACATGTGTACAATACTAAGTTTCTGAGAAATGTGGTGGCAGGAAGTGAAATGTAAATAACGTCCTGTATTGGTAGGTTTGTGTAAACTGAGAGGTTGATACCACCATTCAGAAGCTTTTTAATTAAAGTGTCCAGAAATGATAATTGGTTATCTTTTTCAAGTTCTAGAGTGAATTTGATTGTGTGGTGTAGAGAGTTGATTTTGTTAAGAAAGTCGAACAAGTCCTTTTTTGTGTGGTTCCAAACAATAAAGATATCAATGTATCTCCACCATACTGTGGGTTTAGGGTCTGTTTGAGTTAAGATTTTACTTTCAAAATCCTCCATAAAGAGATCAGCACAAGATAGATAGAGGGGACTACCCATTGCAAGGCCAGTCAATTGCTGATATATGGTTTTATTCCATAAGAAAAAGTTTGATGTTAAACAATGACGGAACAGAGAAGTAATGTCTTGTGGGAACAAACTTCCTAAAATGTTGATGATTTCTTCCACAGGGATGTTAGTTAATAGAGATATAACATCCAGGCCGGCAAGTAAATCCGTATTAGAGATAGAGATGTTGTTCAGTTTCTCAACGAAATGTTGCGAATTTCGTATACAAGTATCCGAATTATGGATGTGTGATTTGAGGAGGCCTGCCAGGTGTTTAGATAACAGATAAGTTGGCGAATTGATTCCATCCACAATCGGGCGTAGTGGTATTCCATTTTTATGTACCTTAGGAGAGCCATATAGTCTTGGTGTTAGTGGATGCATGGATTTCAATCTTCATTTTAAGTCTAAAACTACACTACGCCAACAGCCTTAGTTGGTGAAAGTAGCTGGTATAACATAGTTGTTTATTATATGCACTTGAATATGCATTTAATTTTTCAAGAAAATTAAACATTTTTTAACATGAATAGAATCCATGGGGAAACCAAAAGAAAGGTACGCTGTTTTGAACTCCTTAAATGTAAAAAGACCAAACTATTAAATCACATCACTTTTTTGAAAAGATGCCGGGACAACAAGATTATTCCAAAGTTTCTATTTTTAAAAGAATAATTCCATTCAAGACGAGTGAAACATATTTATCTTAAAACATCTTTGGCACTTCTACGTGAACGGATACAGCATACCAGATTTCTTTTAAGCCAAAGAGATTTAGACTGTTATCAGATTTATGATGATATTTCTAGTACTTTAGACCAAGATATATGGTCACTTTTGGACAGAACGGTCATTATTACCTATGATAAAGCCTTTACAACAAGCAAAAGAAACCAAATCAAAACATTTAACCATCTTTATACAAAACGTTTTAAGTCAAAACCTTCTCTACCAGACAGCAAAGTTATTATTAATTTATCGGATCACGTATTAACAAAACCAGAGATCAATATACTTAAAAAAGGTTTCAATTTTGCGATAACACCTCATAATGTCCCTAAAGTGGATATCATTTGTAATATAGAAAAAGGCAGTCTTGTCGTTACCGGAACCCATAGCCATTTAGATGTTATACTTCTAAATAAATCCGCTACAAGTTTGCAAGATTCCCTGACTAAATTGAATAACTGTTGTAATATATATGGCATGAAGGTCAGCATTAAAAAGACAAAGACAATGAAAATAGTTAGAATTGTTGAAAATGTCAACTGTGTTGTGAACGGGAAACCAGTGGAACAAGTATAGGCATGATTTTTAGTGAAGATGGTAATTTAAATATGGAAATAGACAACAGAGTCAACAAAGCTGGTATGGTAGGAAGTCAGTTGAATAAATTAACTTTCTGAGTCCGGAACACCAATCATATCCTCTCCATCCAAAAAACAGCGGCTTTTATCACCTTGTCATTGACCATCAGAATGTCATCCGTGGAGCACACATCGATTAAATCTGGTCAACATAAAAGATGTTCGTCAGTTTGGACGTCTCCGAAGTCACAGCTGTCATCATCTGCATAATACCATTTCATCAGGTTACTTCTGCACCTGGACACTCCCACTCTAAGACGGTTCAAAGTCTTCCAGGTGCTATAGGGTAGGTGATATCCCTTGGTTAACTCTTCCTTAATTATGGGGGCTTCTTGAAGTTGAACCAATTCCCTTCATAGAACAAGGCGTCGTTCCTCAGGTCTGCGGATCAATGGTTTAGTTCTTTGCATAAAATTATGCCTTGATTTGAATCGAGAAGCTGTGATAATATGGCCGTACATTGGATGTCTTTCGTCCGTCATCTGCTTTTTTTCTCCATCTCACCAGCCACTTGACGTCTTATGCCTAGTGGCGCTATGCCTGCCACACTGGGGCAGTGTACTCCCCTGCAGCAAAACACGATGCCAAAACCGTCGATCGAAGTACCTCTGGTTTAGCTCCCCACGTCGTGCCAGTCATTTTTTTTATGATGTATTTCTTGCATAGATTTTTCCTTTTAGTTCCTGGCAATGTACCTTATATGACAAGGTACGATCCAGCTTAACTCTAAGATATTTGGGGTTGCTGCAGTGTTCGAAGCGTTTTCCTCTCCAGACAATGTTTAACTGGCATTTTGCTTCCCTGTTGCGCAGATGGAAAGCGCAAACCTGAGTCTTGTTTGGGTTAGGCTTCAGGCAATTGGTCCCATAGTAATTGGAGAGTATTTCTAAGGCTTCTGTCAACCTCTTCTCAACTTCTTCAAAACTCCTTGCTTGACTGCATATAGCTGTGTCGTCGGCATAGATAAACCTCCTCACTTGTGGGTGGGTTGGCTGATCGTTAGTATAAATATTGTAGAGCAACAGGGCCAATACGCTGCCTTGAGGTAAACCATTCTTCTCATTTCTCCATATGCTCTTCTTTCCTTGCAAAGTTACATAGAATGGTCGATTCTGGAGCATGGTTTTAACTACATTCACGAGGTGAAAATTTTTTGTTATTTGGTACAGCTTGACCAACAATTTCTTGTGATTAACAGTGTCATATGCCGCTGAAAGATCAATAAAAGCTGCTCCAGTCACAAGCTTCTTCTTGTAACCATCTTCGATGTGCTGCGTGAGATTCAGAATTTGGCTACAGCAGGACTTTCCGGGACGGAAACTGGCTTGCTTGGGTATAAGTTTTTCGTCAATGTTTGCTGCTATTCTTTCCAGAATCAATCGTTCAAGAGCTTTATACAAGTGGCAGAGGAGAGAAACAGGGCGAAAATTCTTCGAATCTGTAGGTTCCTTTCCTGGTTTAAGTAAAGCTACCACTTGAGCTTTCCTCCATAATTTGGGCAACTGAAGAGATTCTACACACCTATTCATCAATTTCACCAGCCATTGGATGGTTATTGGACCAAAACGCTTTATCTGTTCTGTCCGAATGTCGTCCTGGTCAGTAGCTCTATTCTTTTTCAGGTGACATATAGCTTTTCTTAGTTCTTCTTCGGAGAACGGAAAGACTAATGAATTAGTCTCAGCTTCTTTAATGCGCGTAAGATTGGTTTTCAGTACCTTCTTGTCTATCCTGCCATTCAATAATAGGTGGCAAGTGATCTGGTTTGGCGTGACCTCTGTTACATAAACTGGAGTTTTAGTTGGATCGTTGCTTAAATTCTTCACCAGTTTCCATGCTCGTCTGCTGTTCTGTTTCATATCCAAATCCTGCAATAGCTTCATCCATCTCTTCTTTATACCATCCGTGAGTTTGTCCATCAGTTTTTCACCTGCCTCAATTGTGTCTACAGCGAAAGGATCCTTGTCATATCTGAATTTATATTCTTTTAGTTGTTCCGTCTGGTCTTCATTAAGCCCAGCAATATATTGAGTTCTGTACCCTTGTGGTATGTGCCGCCAAGATACTATTTTGATGGTATTCACAAACTCTTCATAGTTACTTGGATCCGCTTCAAGAGTGTTTACTGTCTGATTGAGTTCCTTTGCAAATCTGTCCCATCTTGCTTTTTTAAAATTAAACCGTCGCTTAAAAGGTACTACCTCTGGATTAATAACAGCTCTGACTTCACAAGTAACAGGTCTGTGCTGAGTTCTTGGTATTGGCTCTTCTACTATCTTCGTCGCTTGCACGGCTACTTGTTCACTGATAAAGATGTTATCTGGATTATAGCCTCTTCTCCATCTTCCACTATTGAATGATGGTCTTAACTTGGGATTGTGGATTAGCTTCAGTCCTACTCTCTCAGCCCAATTTTCCAGCTCAGCACCATTCCTGTCGGTCATTTTGTAGCCCCATGTTAAACTCTGACAATTAAAGTCTCCAAGTATCATTTTAACCTTCTGGGCGTTTAAAGTTTGGCAGGTTCTTTGAAGACGAATCCTCATTAGGTGGCTTATATACCGATGTTGTGCAGGACTTGATCTCGATGGTTAATATCTCTATATTATTATGGGATGTCATAAGTATAGATTTAATATCCAAGTCTGGTTTAGCAAATATAACACTAACATATTGCTCGTGTGGTCTCTCAGCTACTAATTTCATGCCATGAATTTTTGGTTTACTGCTGTTTACTGCTCGATGTGTCTCCTGGATAACTAAAACATCACATTTGCGTGTATCACACATCTGCTAATAAAACTTAATTTTCAGATGACAGTCCTTCGATATTTCTTGAAATAGTCTTAAAAGCTAGCCTTGAAGAAGGCTGATTTATAGTTCGCATGATTGTTCAGGTAGTTGAAGGATTAGCTAATGTTGAGTTTCAATGTTGCCCAGGGTACGCCCGATTGTGATTTCTGAGTGATCGCATTTGTATATAAAACAATCTACGAGGAGGCTCCTTCAATGTACCCCTGGTATATGGTGAGAGTGAATCAAAGAGAAAGCAGATGACTGCTGGTTAGGTGTTAAAGCTTATAAGCCAGCAATATTGGGAACGATAATATACAGAAAAACCCTGTTTTTACGTCCCCACAATTTATGTTTTCCTGCCATTTACGTCATTTTCCGTTGGTCCCGTCTTAAGGCCTATTCTTATATGTTTTCCCGCCATTAACAACTTGATGTGGGAGTTATTTCCCGTGATTTGCATTTTTTTCTCGGGTAGCAATACTGATTTTCAAATCAATTTCTGTGGAAATTTGCACATTTCTGTTCCCAGACGTTGCTTTCAGCTGTAGTTTTGTTTCCACCATCATGGTAACTTGCACGGTTGCAGCAGTGATGTAGTGATACCGTGATTTTTCAATCACAGGACGAATTGATATTGCCGAATTTCTGCTATGTAATTTAGCGTGTGAGAGTTGTCAAGTTGCGGTGGTGGATTATCCACGTTAGTAACATGGAGAAAAAAGACAGAAAATGTATTTTGGTAGAAGAAAAGATGGCAATTCTGCGAAGTGTAGATTGGCATGCCAGAACACATGCATTTAGTAAAAGATCTTGGATTCCCTGTGTCCACTTTGAACACGATAGTAAAAAACAGGTCAAGCACTGAACTCAATGCAAAGCAATATGGCGCTATGTCAAAAAAAAAAAAAAAAAAAAAAACGGAAAGCAAAAACAATCAACAATTAAAGATTTTTTTAAATAGATAAATATAAGTAATTGTAAATTCATTTATTTTCAGTTATTAAATTTTGTAATCTAGTATATGTAGACTCACATACTAGGAGTAAGTCATCTTTCGGCCTTTTTTTAATGTTTTTTTACATTTCCTGCTATTTACACTTTTTTCTATCAGTCCCCTGAAAAGTGTAAAAAAGGGGTTTTACTGTACTAGAGTAGTAATTTGGTAAAAGGATAACAGTGCTAAGGGTATAAAGTTATGTACTTCGGGATGAAAAAACTACAGGCTGTACACTTCATAGATGGAACTGAAATGCAAGTAATAATGAAGCTAGATTAAAGGATAATGACGAATAAAGAGTTTAAGCTCATATTGCAAAAGCGGGTAAAATATCTCAAATGATTGCTTGGATGGTATGAAATACTAAACAAGCAAGGAAGTTTTTATCCCCATTTATACGGCCTTGATATGGACTACTACGCACGATTTGGGCATCTAGATTTCTTGGGATGTGGGTGAAAGGATTCACAAGTTAATGAGTTACTGAAATGGCTACTGCTTTGTAGAGTACTACCAGAAGGAATAAATGAATGTTCGAGTGTTACGCACACGACTGTGTGTGTAACGTGAGAGAGAGAGAAAACAAGGGGACCTCTGCAAATTGTGTTAAGAGTGTGGTTAGAAATGGTGTAAGGACTATATATTTTGCTTTGAGAATGGTACTGGAGTGGAATACACCGCCATAGGCAGTCTATTCCACTATCGTTGTATTATTTATCAGTGAATAATGTTTTTAAAGGAACGATACGATCAACAATATGATAAGCGGTGGGGGGAAATTTTTCAGGCCCCTCTTTAAACCAAGCTGTAAATTGGGTAAGGTGATTTTTAAGACCAAAGATTTTATATTTGCCATTAATAATAATGGCAAATACCTGTTGGATTTCTGTTCAGGACACAGACTGGTTATTACCAACACGATGTTCGAACATAAAAATGTGCACAAATTCACATGGAGAGAAGAGGCAAGGAATAAGTAAAGTCTCATTGATTATGTTATTGTCGATAGTGATGTTTTCTCCCTGGTGCAGGACACCCGAGTGTACAGAGGATTTGAAATCGGAGGTGATCACTATTTAGTCTTGAGCAGGATAAAATTGAATTTCATATTGAAAAGAAGTACATATAAGAAAGTTTTAAAGAAAATAAAAGTTGAGCAGTTCTCAGATGTGAACTGTAGACTAAAATACACAAATATTATTGAAGAAAAAATGAAAGACTTTGAGAACAGGAACCAAACCTTGGAAATTCAGTGACAAGGCCCTGAAGAAAACATTGACTGATTCAGCCAGAGAGGCATGTGGTAAGGTTATCTGCAAGGACAGAAAAATCAAAACTATATGGTGGACACAGGAAGTTAAAGAGGCAGTGAAGGAAAAGAAGAAAGCATATCAAAAGTTCCTGGCAAATAAGTCAGCTTGTGCTCACAGAGAACAGAGACAAATGTAAGACAGCTAAACACTGTGTAAAAATAGCTAAATAAAAGTCATTGGAAGACTTTGGTAAGAAAATAGAAAATAAATATAAAGGAGGTGGCAAGATATTCTGGAGGTTGTTGAAGAAGCTTAGGAATGGAGGAAAGAGTTTTGTAAAGGGAATCAGAGATGATAAAGGTGACATGAAAACTGGAGAAAAAGATATCCTTGAAATATGGAGTAACTACTTCAAAAAATTGCTAAATGAAACAAACAGTGATAGCACAGTGATAAAAGACACTCAACAGGCATACATATCCATACTTGAAGTAGAAAAAGCCATCAAAGGCTTGAAATGTGAAAAGGTGGCAGGAGCAGATGATATTCGATCAGAAATGCTTGAGTATGGAGGTATAAAAGTCTTACAGTGGCTGCACTGCATAGTTCAAAAGGCCTGGATAGAGGAACGAATTCCCGATGATTGGAGTAGAGCTCTCATAGTACCCATATATAAAAAGTGAAATAAAACTGAATGTGAGAATTACAGAAGTATTTCCCTACTGAATGTTCCTGGTAAGATTTATGCAACTAAACTTGAAAAACAGTTGAGAAGAATTGTGGAAGGAAAGCCTGGTGAAAAATAAGCTGGATTCAGCCCAAATAGAGGCTGTCAGGATCAGATCTTCACTTCACGACAAATAGTTGAGAAATCACAGGAATATAACAGAGATCTGTATTTAAGTTTTGTAGATCTGGAAAAGGCATATGACAAGGTGCCAAGGGAGAAGCTATTCAATAAGCTGCAGTTGTGTGGTGTCAATGGGGCATTATATCAAGCAATACTTGGTCTTTATTTCAGTTGTAAGTCAGCAGTTAGAGTTGAAGGAGGTATAGGAAGATGGTTTAATGTTAAATCTGGCATCAGACAAGGATGTACATTATCCCCCTCTGTTTTTCATTATCTATATGGATCACATTAAGAAGGAAAGTGGTATTAAACATGATATCAAAATTGGAGATGTTAATGTCAGCTCTTTGCTTTATGCAGACGATGTTATATTTCTAAATAAATCTGCTACAAGTCTGTAAGATTCCCTGACTAAATTGAATAACTGTTGTAATAGATATGGTATGAAGGTCTGCAATAACAAGACAAATAAGCAGAAGCATTGAAAATGTCAACTGCAATATGAATGGAGAACCTGTGGAACAAGTAAAACATTTCAGCTACTTAGGCACGATTTTTACTGAAGATGGTAATTTAAACATGGAAATAGACAACAGAATCAACAAAGCTGGTATGGTAGGAAGTCAGTTGAATAAATTAATATGGAATAACAGAGAAATTAGTCGCAACACTAAATTAGTATACAAGACAGTGTTCAAACCAGTTTTAACTTATGGATCTGAGAGCTGGGTCAGAAGTAAAACACTTGACCAAAGACTAGAGACTGCAGATATGAGAGTCCTGAGAAAAAGTAGGGGCACAAACAGATGGCATCGATGGCAATATCATAGTAAAAGCAAGGATATTAGGAAAGAACTTGATATTGTCACCATCCAGGAATGCGTTAGCAGAGCTAATCTCAGGTGGTATGGTCACTAAAATAGAATGGGTACAACAACTGGGCGACAGACAACAGAATAAAAGATCAAATATGCAATTCTATTCTGTTGATCTATTACCAGGTAAATTTAAATAATTTTTTTTGAGAAATGAGTTAAAAGAATGGTATAAACATAAAACTTGAAAAATCTCACTTATAATTAGGTTTATTTTTGTTGTGTAGAATTATGAATTGTATAGAAGCTATATTGAAATTTACCATACGAAAAAACGAGTCAGCTAGTTAATAAATATTTATATTATATATTTTCGTTTATATCACATATTAAAATTTATAGGATCGTTTAAGAAAGAGATGGTTAAAAAGAGTGGTCCGAAAATGATTTAAAAAATGAAAAGGTATAATTGCACAGTATTAAAATAAAGAAAAAATATAGTTTTGTTTTAATTCATTTATTAACATTATTTTGTAATTAACAAACATATTTAAAAATGTTACATATATACAATAAAACAAAAAAGTATATGAAATTCAAGACAATTTTTTGAATTTATTATAGTTATATGCATATTATAGTTATATTCAATACTATGTAAATATTCTATTATATTTTCCCTATTGTAATTAATAACGTTTTTCAAAATTCTTTGTTCAGCTTCATCGTAATGTCTATGTTTGTGCTCATGTTGAAAATCTGCTACTGCTCTTTCATGATCAACACCATATGTTTTTTGAATTTTTTGTAGTCCATTTATAAAAATCCATAAATTTGGATGACTTGCGCTGCTGCCAAAGCTCAACTGCAGCTTTCAATGACAGGCTTCCGCAAAATTATTTGTCCTATCACTTCCATTTATTGTTCTTTGGTACACAGACCAAAACGTTTGAGGGAAAAATCGGTGGCGGCCTGGTTCTGTTATTCCTTAGAAGACCTATGTATGTGTTCGTAAACCATTCTAAAATTGGTGCAAATTCATTGGATAAATGATTCTCAAGTTCAGAAATAGCGTAAATAATATCTTGTTCTGGAACGAAAGCAAGCGAAGGGATCATTTTTGAATTTAAAGCGAATTGCGCATAAGAATTATATCTGGTTAAAATACTGCATGAAGCTAAATGCTTACGATGATTTTGTACAAGATTAAAAAAGCAACCATTTATGTTAGCTTGTGTAAATACTATACGTAACGCTTGATGAATGGCAATTTCAAAATCAACATTTATATTTTCGGGATCTAGTAATGGCCATATTTCATGTATCATATAAAATAATTTTGTGTAGTTTCAAGAGTCTTATTAGGTAATAAACAATATAAAACAGGGAAAACAGGCCCTCCATCCTTTCTAGCCAAAATAAAAATTTGAGCAAAAAGAGGGGGAGAAAGTAAAAATGTGCCATCCATAAATAATTCATTCATGCTTTGGCTCCACACTGCATTGCTTCATGACCAAAAATTAATATTCTTATGGGGTCGACCTGTTCTGATCCAGAATCAGCCAATAAAAAACGTTCAAATTGTGATGGACTGAATTCATAATTTAAGTATTCTTCAGGAATAATTATTGTTTCCCTAGAATCAGGATTAATTGGGGCCTTTTAAATTTTTTAATGTTCTTCTTTGAATATTTCTGCACAGACTGCTATGATTTGGAAGCATTCCTTCTATCGCAGAAGAAACATTTTGTAGAACTTGAGTTCTGATTTGTGATGGGTTGCTGATTGTCGTATTATCTAATTTTTTGGCTTTTGTACTAACTTCTTGCATGATTACTCTGGCAGCATTTCCAGACCTGCTACATGTGTTCCTGTTTTTCAGAAATTAGTGATCCACCACTGATACTTGTCCAGATTCTACCTTTGTATCCTTTGTTTTTATTTTTGCATTGCCAAAATTGCAATGAACCATCCTTATCAATCTTGTCTTTAACATAAAGATACCAATTCCATGTCACTTTGACTTAATATTCTTGAATTATCCATTTCTGAAGAATAGAAACAAGAAATATAAATATAAAAATAAAATTAAAAAACAGTTTTCACTATTGATATAATTAAGAATTTTTTCAGTACTATTTTTCACTTGTTGGGACACAAATAAAAGATTCATCATAATAATTGTACTTAGCAATTTGTTTCAATTTGAGAGATAATCAAGAGTTTGAAATTTATCTAAATTAATTTAGATGTTACGTATATGATTAAGCTTATATGCAGGGAAATTAGTGATGATTATGGGAGATGTTAATTATGGTGATATCGATTGGAAGGAGGAATTATCATGTGACAAAAGGGAATTGGAATTCATACATCTTCTAAGAGATAATTACTTGAAATAGCACATAACTGAAGGGAATCGTGGTGAGGGTGTTGGATCTGGTTATAGGTTCAGAGGGCATATGCATAAAAAAGGTGTCCTCATTACCTCCAATTGGTGAGAGCGATCATGTGGTATTGACTTGGGAGGTTGCAAAATTTGTGGATTTCTCTCTTAAGAATGGATATATTCGAAACTACAGGTTAGGTACCTTTAACAAGCTTCGGAGTGAGCTTACAGCCGTCCCATGGCAGAAAATATTGCAGGGGGAAAGATGTTAGCAGTGCATGGGATATATTTAGCAGGTATCTGAGGGAGGCAATATCAGAATGTATTCCCGTGGTTAGGAAGATTAACAAGGTAGGCGTTAGATGGATGAGTAGTAGTATCAGGCTTGATCTACAAAATAAGAAAATGTTATGGAGAATTTACAAGGAGAAAGGTGATCAGTACACTCATGAGCAGTACAAAGCTCAATCTAGAAAGGTACCATAGTAAGAAAAGCAAAATCCAATTATGTGAAGACCTTAGATAAGGGAATGAGGGGTAATTCCAAAAAGTTCTTTCGCTACATGGCAAGTAAAAGGAAGAATGACCTTGGAAGGATAACCTTAGTGGGTGCCGATGGTATCGAGGTGACCAAATCAGATGTAATAGTAGAGTTACTGAGTGAGCACTTTTCAAAAGTCTATCACCCAAGTAATGATCTCTGTACCTGTAGCAATAACTGATGTGAGAATTCAAGTTAACGAAACAGAGGTACTTAGAATATTGCAGAACTTAAACGCAAACACTGCTCTTGGTTTAGATGGAATATCAGCTCGGGTGTTACGCAAATGTGCAAGGGATTTGGCAACTTCTCTTACTTGGTTATTTAACTTGAGTTTGAACTCTGGTGTGGTCCCTAGGGAGTGAATGGAAGGCAAAATAGTTCATTTGCATAAAGGAGGCTCTCAGCCTGCGGCTGTAAATTACAGACCAATTACCATCTCGGGAGTGGTGGTAAAAGTACTGGAAAAGTTGGTTAAGGTCAGAATTCAGGATTGGGTGGATCAGAATATGATACTCTATAGGGGCCAACATGGTTTTGTTAAAGGTCTGTCCTGCCTTAGCAATTTATTAACTTTCTTATAATAGAGGCATCTGAGTTGGACAAGGGGAATGGCTACACAGTGATACTTCTGGAATTTGCAAAGGCTTTTGACAGGGTATCCCCATGGAATACTGTTACGCAAATTAGAACAAATGGGGATGGATACTAAACTGGTGTTATGGATAAGAGAATGGCTTATGGAGATAGATACCAGAAAGTAGTGTATGGGAAGCAGAGTCCAGGATGAAGCAGGTGACCAGTGGTGTGCCTCATGGCTCTATGCTTGGGCCATTATTGTTTAATTTGTACATAAATGATATAGAAAATGACTTAAAGGGAGATGTTCAGTTGTTTGCTGATGATGCAAAGTTGGGAAGCGCAATAAGAAATCAAGCCGATGTTAAGAGTTTGCAGGATGATTTAAATAAGCTGGCAAAATGGACAAAGGGTAATGGATGTCAGTTCAATCTGGAAAAGTGTAAAGTTATACATTTCGTCGTTAAAAGATTACCAGCTGTGTACCACTTTGATGGAAAGGTACTCCAAGAGATTGATGAGGCTAGGGACTTGGGGGTATTAGTGAATAGGGAATTGAAGTTCAGAGGATACATTGCTAAGGTGTCCAAGATTGCACATAGGATTACTTGATTATTGAAGAACATACCAACATACAGAGATAAAGAGGTTATTATTATTCCTCTTTATAAGGTGTTGATGCTTCCACATTTGGATTACTGTGCTCAAGTTTGGTAGCCTGGATTCCTTGGAGATGAGGAATTGGTGGAGAGGGCTCAGAGGAGAGTGACTAAGTTGGAGAGTGGTGTAAAAAATGCTCCCTACATTGATAGATTGGGAGCTTGTGGATTACAAAGGTTGGTTGATAGGCAGAGAAGAGAGGATATGATAGAAACATTTAAATTACTAAAACGTTTTTATAAGATTGATGCAGGGGAAATATTTCAGCTGTGTGATAGTGATGGAAGAACAAAAGGTCATCCCTGGAGATTAAGTAAGCATGTAATTAACAGGGATGTGAGAAGTTGTTCTTCACACATTGTAACTGTAACGTTGACACAAATATTGGAAAAGATATAAGAAACAAACTAGTCTTACTGTTTAATAGAAGTTAAACTATCTTGCGAATGCGTATTGAACTAAATAGCCGCACAAATGATAATTTGCCAAAGAAGAGACCACACACCAGTGTTTCTCAACATTTTTTGGATCATGCCCCACATCAATGTCTCAAAGATTTTGATATCCCCCCCTCTAGCATAATAGTCAGCCAAGTTCTGAAAAAGTATAATATAAATACGTACAAGTACATTTTCTAATTGCAACCCAAAATCTTCAAATTGCCCCCTCTGGGGCGTATGTGCCACATTGAGAAACATTGCCTTACACCGTGAAGCTCAGAAATACTTTACAAAATAATATTAATATTTTGCAATTATTCTTTCTTTTAAGGTTACACGGTGATCAGCACTCATATTTGTAAATTTAGGGACACAAAAACATATGTGTTGAACAGATTATTTTATTAATTACTAATAAAATAAAACTTGATGTTTCGATCCCTGTATCGAGGTCATCATCAGAAGAATACAAGTGTATAAGGAACCAAGCTACATGCTCATGCCGTGTATACTGGTAAACTAAATCTACATAGTTAATAAATCCTTTTCCCTAGCCTGACCTCTAATGAAAAAAATAAAATAAAATAAAATAAATAAATACAACTACAATAAACTGCTAAAGTCCTCATGTATTAATATTCTTCTGGATAGTTCTGATTGTTATAATATGATTTCTTTCAGTTGCTGTTGAATGTTACAAACACTTCACCAGGTTGTCTTCTTGTAGTGGGATTTTTCTATGGCTAGTTTAGGTTGTTATACAGGTTGTAGATGGGTCCTCCACATTCTTGAAATGGTTAGACCATCATTTTTGTTGAGATTTGGGTTGTGTTTGAGCATTTCACATGACTCTTTAAATTTTCTCTCAAACCAGGTTTTGGTGCGGTGTAGGGACTTGGTATTTTTCCAATCAATTCTGTGGTATGTTTGGAGTGCGTGGTCAGAAAGGCCGGTTTTACCAAAATGGAGGTATTTAATGTGTCGTTTGTGTTCGTCTTGTCTGATTGGGATGGTTCGCCCTGTTTCCCCTATGTATGGTATGTTACATGTGCATTGTATTTTGTATACCCCTGGGTGGACTAGGTGTGGAAGAGGATCTTTAGAAGAACTGAGTAGGTGTCTTAACTTATTTGGGGGTTTAAAGGTGGTTTTAATGTTGTATTTGCAAAGTGTTCTGTCTATTTTTTCCGAAATGCCTCTAACATAAGGAATGGCAATAACATTTTTGAAATCTTTTTTGTTCTTACTGGTATCTTTATGGAGGATCTTGTGAATAGTTTTTTTACTGTATCCATTTTCGATAAATGTTTGGTTGATGATCTTGTATTCCTGGTTTAGAGCCTGTTCATTAGAACAGGCTCTAAACCAGGAATACAATCTAAATCTAAAAGAACACATCTAAAAGATGTGTGACAAGGTCATAAGCACCCTTAAACACGGCTCTGTGTTTAAGGGTGCTTATGACATCTAGTTTTTTTGTTGGGTGGTGGTAAGAATTTTTGTGTATGTATTGGCCTGTGTGTGTAGGTTTCCGGTAAACTGAGAAGGAGGGACAGCCAGCGGAAAGATGTGTGACAAGTGTGTCTAGGAAAGGAAGAGAGTTGTTTTTTTTCCATTTCAATGGTGAATTGGATACGTTTGTGTTGTTTGTTTAGGTGGCTAAGGAATGTATTTAGAGCTTCGTGGGCGTGGGGCCAAATGGCGAAAATATCGTCAACGTATCTGAGCCAAATTTTGGGCTTTAGACATGCTGTCTCTAGAGCACGTTGCTCAAAGTCTTCCATATAAAAGTTAGCTATTGGGGGAGAAAGTGGTGAGCCCATGACTGTACCTTCTTTTTGAAGGTAAAAATTGTTTTGCCAGACGAAATATCCGAAGCGGGGTACGTAGGTAAAGAGGGCCGTGACGTCATGTGGAAATATGTTCCGTAGGAGCAAGATCGTGTCATTGATTGGGACATTGGTGAAAGGGGAAGTTATGTCAAAGCTGACTAATAAATCTTGGTCGTTGAGTGTAATGTTTTTAATTTTATTAATGAAATGTGTATTTTTTTATGTAGGAAGGGGACTGACCTACCAATTCCTTGAGTGTGACAAATTTTTTGGCTAAGTGATAATTTGGGCTGTCAATTACTTCAACAATCGGATGAAGCGGTGTGCCTGGTTTGTGTATTTTTGGCAGGCCATAAATTCTGGGTGCACGGGCATACTAAGTATTAATTTTTTTGTTGTTTCTTCGGGCCATGTGTGGATGGATTTGATTAATTCAGTTGTTTTCTTTTTGTGGGGTTGTAGTTTACCATTTGGTAGGTGTTGTGGTCCAATATTAAATGGTTCATGTTTTTAATGTATGTTGTACAGTCTAAAAGGACAGTGGCATTGCCCTTATCTGCTTTTGTGATTATAATGTCTAGGTTATTTTTTAAGGATTTAAGGGCTAGATTTTTGGTATTGTTTAAGTTGGTGCGTAATTTTTTTTTGAATTTAGTATACACGATGTTTCCATTCGTATTTTATCAGCCAAAATGGTGGGGAGGGATCGTAAACCTCTCTCGATATGATACACGATATCAAGTTTGTTTACTGACCTCGGAGCAATGGCGTAGTTCAAACCTTTCTTTAGCAGCGAGAGTTCACCTTGGGTGAGATTGTGGTTTGATTGGTTGATAACCAAGCAGTGATCCGATGGTGGTTGGTTGCTCCTAACATTGTTTGTGGGCGATTGGCTGCTCCTTATGATGTCGGTTTGTGATTGGCTGTTTCTTTCGTAATGGTGTCTTGATGGTCTTGTGCTTTTCTGTTGTTGTAAGACTTGAAATTTCATTACTAATTTTTCTTTGTTTTTCAGTAGTTTTTCAGACTCGGCCAAGCACTCATTACCTACACACACACAGGCCAATACATACACAAAAATTCTTACCACCACCCAACACAAAAACTAGGTGTCATAAGCACCCTTAAACACAGAGTCCTAATTATTTGTTCTAATGAACAGGCTCTAAACCAGGAATACAAGATCATCAACCAAACATTTATCAAAAATGGATACAGTAAAAAAACTATTCACAAGATCCTCCATAAAGATACCAATACCAGTAAGAACAAAAGAAATTTCAAGAATGCTATTGCCATTCCTTATGTTAGAGACATTTCGGAAAAAATAGACAGAACACTTCGCAAATACAACATTAAAACCACCTTTAAACCCCCAAATAAGTTAAGACACCTACTCAGTTCTTCTAAAGATCCTCTTCCACACCTAGTCCACCCAGGTGTATACAAAATACAATGCACATGTAACATACCATACATAGGGGAAACAGGGCGAACCATCCCAATCAAACAAGACGAACACAAACGACACATTAAATACCTCCATTTTGGTAAAACTGGCCTTTCTGACCACGCACTCCAAACATACCACAGAATTGATTGGAAAAATACTAAGTCCCTACACCGCACCAAAACCTGGTTTGAGAGAAAATTTAAAGAGTCATGTGAAATGCTCAAACACAACTCAAATCTCAACAAAAATGATGGTCTAACCATTTCAAGAATGTGGAGGACCCATCTACAACCTGTATAACAACCTAAACTAGCCATAGAAAAATCCCACTACAAGAAGACAACCTGGTGAAGTGTTTGTAACATTCAACAGCAACTGAAAGAAATCATATTATAACAATCAGAACTATCCAGAAGAATATTAATACATGAGGACTTTAGCAGTTTATTGTAGTTGTATTTATTTATTTATTTATTTTATTTTATTTTATTTTTTTCATTAGAGGTCAGGCTAGGGAAAAGGATTTATTAACTATGTAGATTTAGTTTACCGGTATACACGGCATGAGCATGTAGCTTGGTTCCTTATACACTTGTATTCTTCCGATGATTACCTCGATACAGGGGTCGAAACGTCAAGTTTTATTTTATTAGTAATTAAATGTTGAAAGATTAATAAAATAATCTGTTCAACACGTGTGTTTTTGTGTCCCTAAATTTACAAATATAAGAATTTTGCAATTATATCTTTTCATTTTTAAATCATTTTTGGAACACTTTTTTTAACCATCTCTTTCTTAAATGATCCTACAAATTTTGATATATGATATAAACGAAAATATATAATATAAATATTTATTAACTAGCTGACTCATTTTTTGATCAGAAATTTCAATATAACTTGTATACAATTCGTAATTCAACACAATAAAAATAAACTTAATTATAAGTGATATTTTTAAAATTTTATGTTATTCTATACAATAGAAATAAACTTAAACTTAAATTATAAGCAAGATTTTTCAAATTTTATGTTTATGCTGTTCTTTTAACTCATGTTTACCTGGTAATAGATCAACAGAATAGAATTGCATATTTGATCTTTTCTTCCGTCGCACGGTTGACCATGTCCCAATAGAATGGGCGAGGAAAGATATTAGCAAAACAAGTGTTATCTGCCAGGTCGGCAGGAAAACGACCCAAAGGAAGACCAAGATATAGGTGGATTGATACGGTAAAAAATACCTTAGACGATAGAAATATAAAATCTGATAATGTTGGAGTCTTGGCAACAGACTGATTTGGAGGAAAATTGTAGATAGGAAGTTAGTAATAATGTAAATTTTTCATGTAGCACACTCATATCCTGTACACCCCTTGAGGGTACATGGCAGGAATTTGATGATGATGATTTTTTTAAGACATTGATATTTTTTGTTATATTCTATTTGATCCATTATGACAATCCTGTTATCCACAAATGCTTTGGTTATAACAATGTTCTTGTTATTATATAAATTTTTTAAGACTGCCATTTGTTTTTATGGCAGATGTTGCTCTTAGGACATTTGAATTTTATCAGGATGTCAACATTCAAACACTGTTATCTGCTGTGCAGGTGAAGAGGGAGTGGGTTTCTGTAATATATTCTTAGGTAGAAGTAGTATTGTAACCTTGTTATAACCTATATCATATAAGCCATAACCCTGAGTGAGGCAATAACTGCTTCTGTGATGCGACGATAATTTCATCGCTGTGCAATTCTGTTCGAGTTTGTATATAGCAAGTTTTTTGTTGGAAGGCTAAGCTATGAATCTTTTTATGTGAGTTTTTCTACCAAATGATTCATTATCTTTTTCTATTTATAGAAACCTTTAATACAGTGGAAGTTATATTGCATAAGTGACACCATCATCTGTGCCAATAGCATGGAACCCTTAAAACATACAGAACTAGTACGCTTTAATCTGAATAAATTCATCTTGCCATGACTTCTTTTGGTCAATGGCTAAAAAGTTGTGGGAAAAGACAGTATGCCCAAAACCTCACCTGACACACACACGACTCCAGAAAAAAAACTATTCTGCTCCTTACAGCCAAGATTTTAAGCGCACAAACCAAGATTGAGAAACAGTGAAATATTAGCAGCTTTAGAGGTAATAAATTTATTTTGTTCCTTCACAATTTATAAAAATCTCAACCATCATCATCATCATCAAATTCCTGCCATGTATCCTCAGGGAGTGTACAGGATATGTTAGTACTACATGAAAAATTTACATCATTACTAACTTTATATCTACAATTTTCCTCCAAATCAGTCTGTTACTTGTCAAGACTTCAGCATTATCACATCTTATATTTCTATCATCTAAGGCACTTTGTACTGTATCAATACACCTATATCTTGGTCTTCCTCTGGGTCGTTTTCCTGCTAACTAACTTGGCAGAGAACACTCGTTTTGCTAATCTTTCCTCGCCCATTCTGTTTAAGTGACCATACTACCTGAGATTAGCTCTGCTAATGCATTCCTGGATGCTGAAAATAACTTATCTTCATCATCAAATTCCTGCCATGTACCCTCAAGGGGTGTACAGGATATGATAGTACTACATGAAAAAAATTACATCATTACTAACTTCCTATCTACAATTTTCCTCCAGAACAGTCTGTTAATGTCAAGACTCCAACATTATCAGATCTTATATTTCTATCGTCTAAGGCACTTTGTACCGTATCAATCCACCTATATCCTGGTCTTCCTCTGGGTCGTATTGCTGCCAACCTGGCAGAGAACACTTGTTTTGCAAATCTTTCTTCGTCCATTCTGTTTAAGTGACCATACCACCTGAGATTAGCTCTGCCAACACATTCCTGGTTGTTAACAATGTCTAGTTCTTTCCTAATATCCTCGTTTTTAATATGATGTTGCCATTAATGCCATCTGTTCACGCCTATAATCATTCTCAGGACTCTCATATCTGTGGTCTCTAGCCTTTGGTCAAGTATTTTATTTCTGACCCAGCTCTCAGATCCATAAGTTAAAACTGATTTGAACACTGTCTTGAATACAGCTAATTTAGTGTTCCGACTAATTTCTCTCTTATTCCATATGAATTTATTCAATTCACTTCCTACCATACCAGCTTTCTGATTTTGTTGTCTATTTCTATATTTAATTGACCATCTTCAGTAAAAATCGTGCCTAAGTAGCTGAAATGTTTCACTTGTTCCATAGGTTCTCCATTCATATTGCAGTTGACATTTTCAATGATTCTGCTTATTTTCATTGTCCTTGTCTTTTTATTGCTGACCTTCATACCATATCTATTACAACAGCTATTCAATTTAGTCAGAGAATCTCGCAGATTTATTTAGAAGAATAACATCATCCGCATAAAGCAAAGAGCTGACATTAACATCTCCAATTTTGATATCATGTTTAATACCACTTTCCTTCATAATGTGACCCATTTAGATAATGAATAACAGAGGGGATAATGTACATCCTTGTCTCACACCAGATTTAACATTAAACCATCTTCCTGTACTTCCTTCAATTCTAACTGCTGACTTACAACTCAAATAAAGACTAAGTATTGCTTGATATAATGCCCCATTGACACCATATAACTGTAGCGTATTGAATAGCTTCTCTCTTGGCACCTTGTCATATGCCTTTTCCAAATAGACTAAACTTAAATACA